>NW_027203571.1:0-290000 GCF_024711535.1 Dipodomys merriami
CGTGTAGGAGCGACAGAAGCTCTGGCAGCTATCTACTCTTCATATTCTCCTGGGATAGCTGGCACATGCACTCGGCTTTCTCCTGACACAGCTGATCCAGAATGAACATCTGTCCTTTACATGTCAGGAGGGACTCCTGGATGGTGCAGATATGTGCCGACAGCTGGTTGCATCGATGGTGGAGCTCATCTGCAGGACTCTGGAAGTCCACCTCATCAGGCAGTTTGTGGATGAAGAAGATTTTCTTCTTGGACGCCCACGTGTCCCACTTCCCATCCTCACACATGCTGTGGTGGCAGCTCATTGGGCGGGGGACCTGTGGCTCCAACTCTATCTGGCACTGAGCTGTCGGTGGGAGGGGGAGTGCCTGCAGCAGTCTCGCTGCTCCTGTGGCAGGAGTATCCCCCTGTGGATCTCAGCCTCCGAGAGTGCTAACAGCTCCACGTCCCTCTGAGTTTGGGGGACATCTCCATCCTCTGCCATGGGCACATCTAGGAGAGTGGCTTCCTCAGCTTTTGCTTCTCCAGGGTTCACAGCTTCTCCTTCCCCAGGGAAAGCCAGGAAGCTCAGCTGGGCCTGCATGTGCTCCTCCTCTGGACTGGTCACATCCAGGCACTTGAAACTGTCCTGCCACTTTGGGGGCACCATCTTGTCCCTCCAGTTGGTTGGACCCTGCACTTGTTTCAGGTGCTCCAACAGCTGGGTCTGCCTCTGCAGGTGCTACTGCAGGACCTACTACTTGGAGCACAGCTCCTCTTTGGAGGTGATGTGCTGCTCACAGGTGACTCTGAGCTCCTGAAGCTGGGCCAGAGACTGCTCCTGCTGCTCCCGGAGATCCTGAGTCATTTGGCTTTCTCTCTCAGCTACCTCTTTCCCTTTCTCTATCTTCTCCTCTCAGCAGTACAGCTATTCCTGTAGATGTTTCTTCACCTGCTGCTCTGAGTCCACGATGCTGGTGAGATCCTCCTTCTCACTGCTCACCCTGTAGAGAGTGTCCTGCAGCAAAACCAGCTGTTCCTCCAGCTGTGGGTTCCATACACATGCACACCGTGGGGTCTCGGGGATCTCCTGTGGATCCTTGGTTTTCTCCTCCAATCCTCCCACTTGCTCCCGCTGTTCTGCATAATGGAGACGGAGTTTATAGTTTTCCTGTACCTGGATGTGAAGTTGTTTCTCCTGGTTTTTCAACCCCATCTGCGTGCTGTAGGTCTGGGCCCGCAGGTGCTGCTCCTCCTGAGATGGACCCGCAGAGGGCCATGGCTTTGCCAACTTCCTTCTCAGTTCCCCCAGCTCATTCTCTAGGTGCAGCACCTAGCTTCATCCTCACTCCTTTTCCTCTGTCAGTTGGTTCACCTGCTCGGTCTGCCACCAGGGCTCCTCCTTCTGCTTGGACCTCTCAATGCTCAGGTTCTGCAAGAAGTTGTCTGTCTCCAGATTCGCTGCAGACACCATTCAACTCAGGTTGTCCTGAAGTCTCCTTAGTACCTCACACCCCTCCAGCACTTGTTGGAACTTGCAGATTCTGTTCTTCCTGTTGCTCCTCTATGTCCAGAATGCTTACACCTTCTCCTAAAATTCTGTGTTCACTTGCTGCAGGTCATAGAAGCTTCTCTTCTTTTTCTTGAGCTGAAGTGTTACATCATTTAGCTGTTTGAACATTTTGGTCACCTTCTGTAAGTAGTAACCACAGAAGCCACCATCTCCAGCTCTGCCATGCACTGCTCTGCGGCCTGTAGGCAGCTGGTGAGAGCTTCATGCTCCATTTCGCTGTCATCGGCCATGAGCTGCATGTGGGCTGGTGCTGATTGTAAATCACTTTCTGCCGAAACCAACCTCTATATGGGTGGCTTGTGGATGTCTAGCTCTGTTTTTGGTGCTTTGTGTACTTTGGCTACCTTCTCCTTCTCTTTCTCTCGTCAATCCTGCAGGTCTGTCTTTTCCTGTTTCAGTGGTTGGATCTTGGCATAGAGCACCTGGTTTCTCCTTTTGCTGTGGTCCAGGGCAGGCACCACATGTTGCTAGCACCTCTGCATATTCTTGGTGGTATCGGGACCCTTGACCATCTGGACCCTGGTGGCTGTGACTGTGTCCAAAGGCAGGGGAGGCCAGTGGTCAGCATCACCTATGGCCAGACCCTTGGTTGAATCACCCTTCCCAGAGGTATTTGTCTTTGGGATCCTTCCATTTTATTTATTCTTTGTTTTCTTGAATGCTGAAGATCTGATGGGAGGATTTTATTTTTTGTTTTGTTCATGTAGTGACCATTTATTTTATTGACTATTATGGCACATATAATATTGATTACATAGGATATAGGTCTGCATATGTATTTCATTTCATACCTGACACACAGGACTTTCACAGAAAAGGAAAACATGTGTCACCATCTGCTTCTTACTCCATGATTTCTTGTTTGGGAGTGCTGGCATTTGAACTCATGGCCTACAGGGCCAAATTCATGAATGATTGTCAGCATGCCATACTGACAGGCATTTCCCAGGACCTGAGATTGAGCCCCAGGGGTTGACAAAATAAAAACAGATTGACACGCAGATGTTAGTATGCTAATAAATATATATCTTTATAGTGTGCTAGAGATGTCTATCCATTATTCAGTTATATACACTACATTCTTAACAATTCTTGGGTATTTATTATGTCTCCATATAATTAATATTATTGTTTTCATCCTTAATAAACTACTAAGTAAATCAGTGTTCTGAAATTAATGTGTCCCTGTAAGAAATAGTAGTCTTTTCAAAAACATAAACTGTGGGTTTGGCGCTGTCCCTGCACTATTCAGCTCAAAGCGAGCACTCTATCACTTGAGCCACAGAGCCACTTCCAAAAATAGTAGTCTTTTAATGCTTCATATTAAATAAAATTAGTCAGCCTACTGAAATCATAATGTCTAATTTTATACGAGTATCACTCATGAGCAACTCATTCAACCGTGACACTTACAACATTCAATCATTATTCCTATAAATGGGAATGGGTCTCTTAGGATCTCCCACCATCCGGAAGTGACATGACTTAGATTCGACTCTAGGCTTATATTGCCGTGCAGGACTATGTCTTCCCCAGTACCCTGCCAGCTTTCAGCAATACAAAGTGAAGTACCCTTTGGAGCCGTATCATTCAGACCCAAATGGTCATGGTGCAAAATGTTAAAACTTCATCCCACCACTTATTCTCTGTGCATTTTTCCCCTCCAGAAGGCCTGGAGGTCTAGGATCCCAGGAGTGCCTGTGGTACCAGTGGCTGCACCCCAGACTAGAGTGATGGAAGATGAGGCAGAGTTGCCATGACCTGAGTTCGAGAGCTTGCTTCGCACAAAATAAATAAGTAGATAGATAGATAGATAGATAGATAAATAAATAATCTCCCTGGCTTGCAATTGGTGCCGTTTTTTCTGCTAGGCTTTGGATTTGAACTCAGGGTCTGGGTAACTTTGCAGCACTGTGGACAAAGGAGAAGCTCACTGTGCTTGAAGTCAAGAAAGTCAGGCTTGCTCCCTAGGCTTGAATTCAAGCCCCAGCTCTGGGAAACATACTATTTATATATATTGTAATGATAAGATTTATACTTACTTATAGATGTTCAGTACATATCCTGTTTGTTGTGGTTATTTATTGTATTTTTGTTTTATTCATTAACCATTTATTTTATTGACTGTGATAACACTCATTCCATTTATTATTTTGATGACATCCTATCACATAGTATTTAGATTTATAGAAGTGTTCTCAATCATGTCTGACATCCAGAACGCTCAGAGCAAAGGAAAACAGGTGTCACGCTTGGCTTCTTATTCCACGATCCAATTGTTGGCAGTGCTGGAATCTGAACTCAGGGCCTAGCAGAACCAATTCATGAATGGGTGTGTCAAAACGACAACCTCTAGCCCAGGAAACTGCCAGGCAGTTCCCAGACTCTGACATCAAGCCACAGGGGTGGACAAAATAGCCATACATGGATAGGCAGGTGGTAGTATACCAATAAATATATATTTGTATAGAGTGCCAGAGATATCTACCTAGGATTCGATGTCATCAACTACGTTCCTACCAACTCTTAGGTAGTTATTATGTGCCATTGAAGGAATAGGATTCTTTTCATGCTTAATAAACTATTCAATAAGATCAATGTGTCTAATTTTAGACTAGACCTATGCATGCAGAAACTTCTCAATCATAGTTTGTTAATATTCCATCGGTATTCCGATGCATAGGAATAAGTCTCAGGAAATCCCCCGATTCGTAGGTGTCAGGACCAACAGTTAAACTCAGGGCCTACATTGCTGCATGGGACTATGGCTTCCCTGATAGCCCACTAGCCTTCGCCAATGCACTGTGAAGTACCCTTTGTAGACATGTCATTCAGACCCAGGATGGTCACCATAGAAAGGGAAAAAAAATGTAGAAAATCCATCCCGCGGCCTTTCCCTCTCTCTCTCTCTCTCTCTCTCTCTCTCTCTCTCTCTCTCTCTCTCTCTCTCTCTCTCTCTCTCTCTCTCTCTCTCTCTCTCTCTCTCTCTCTCTCTCTCTCTCTCTCTGTCTCTGTCTCTGTCTCTGTCTCTGTCTCTGTCTTTCTCTGTCTCTCTGTCTCTCTGTCTCTCTGTCTCTCTGTCTCTCTGTCTCTCTGTCTCTCTGTCTCTCTCTCTCTCTCTCTCTCTCTCTCTCTCTCTCTCTCTCTCTCTCTCTCTCTCTCACTCTGTGTTTTCCTGCAAAACTTCAAAGCCTAGCATCCCAGGATTGGCTATGGGCCCATGGCAGCCTGTCACCCTGAGGTGATTGGAGCTAAGGCAGAGTTACCACGAACTGAGTTCAAATCCCTTCCTTGGCAAATAATAATAGTAATAGTAATAATAATAGTAATAATAATGATAATAATAATGATAATAAACACCCTGGCTCAGAACTCCCACCATTTTTCTACCAGTGCTGGGTTTCCAACTCAGGTCTGGGTAAATCTATAGCACTGTGGAGGAAAGGGAAGCTCACCATCCTTGAAGACTACAATATCAGGCTAAGTCACAGGGCCTGAATTGAAGCTGCAGTATTGGCAAAAGTAATATACCCACCTATTTTACATATAGGATCTCTATTTACATAGATGTGTGGAATGCCTCATGCATTCAGTATAGTTACTCTTTTTATTGTGTGTCTTAGTCATGTATGCATTTTGTGATTTATTGAGCATGATGACAGACATAACTGTGCCGAAACGGATGACCACCTATCCCATGGCTATCGAGTTGCCTATATAGCATTCTCCATCCTCCCTGAGAACCTGGACTTTCATAGGAAAACAGGAGGATCGATGTGTTTCTCACATGAGAGTTCATCTATTGGCAGTATTGAGATTTTAACTCATAGCCCAGCAGGGCAAATTGGCGAAAAGGTCTAGGTGAGGATACCAGCCTGTGAGCAACTAAGGAGCTAGACCTTTCCCAGGACCTGACATCGATCCCCAGGGAGGGCCAGGATAGTCCTAAATTCATAATTTAAACACAGGATCTATATTGACATACATGTGCGGTCATCATTTTGCATTTGGTGCACTTCTCCTTAATTTGTGTCTAATTCATGGAGGTATGGAGTATTTTACTGAGTATGGTGACAGCTATAACTGTGCTGACATGGATGACAAAGTTTTCCCATGGTTACAGGGTTGCCTATGCATTCATTCTCCAGCCTAGCTGAGACCCAGGACTTTCACAGGAGAGGAAAACAGGTACAACGACTGGCTTCTGACATCAGGATGAATCTTTTGTCAGTGCTGGGATTTGAACTCAGGTATGGGTAACTCTGTTGCACTGTGGGGGAAGGGGAGGCTCACCATCCTTGAAGAATAGAATGTCAGGCCTAGTACTGGGCCTGATCTGAAGTCACAGCACTGGACAAAATAAGAAGCCCAGCTCTTTTAAACATAGGATCTCTATTTACGTACAGGTATGGTATGCATCTTGCATTCAGTGTAGTTATTCTTTTTATTTTGTGTCTTTTTCAAGGATGTATTGTGTATTTTATTGAGCATAGAATGACATATAAAACTGTGCTGACATGGATGACAACCTATTCTCATGGGTATAGAGTTGCCAATGTTTCTTGATTCTTGCTGAGACCCAGCACTTGCACAGTACAGGAAAACAGGTGCAAGAATTGGCTTCTCACATCAAGATAAACCTTTTGGTAGTGCTGGGATTTGAACTTGGGGTCTAGGAAGCCCAACAGCCAAATAGGTCCACATGAGCCCATCAGCTTCTGAGCTAAGACATAACCAGACCTGAGATCAAGCCCCAGTGTGGGGATGGGGCACAATATTCATCCATTCATAAGCTGAAGCTAGTATGCTAATTACCTATTTGGATACAGTAGGAGATGTAGCGAGCTGTGTTCAAATCCTATCTACCATTTAAGTACCGATTCTTGGATCTTTCCCAATGCCTCCATTTCCTGAATGTGATTCTTATTGTCACACTTCATGAACTCTTAATTAAAAATAATTGTTGTGTCATACATCTTGCGTATCATTTCCAATGAGAATCATGCATGAACTAAACTCTTCCCTGGGCCTGAATTCAAGCATCTCATAACATTTATAGACATGTTAAATATATGATTTCTACTTACATCAATATATTCAGTCTATATCATGTTTTTTGAGTGATACATTATATTTTATCATTTATTTATTTATTTAGCATTTATTTTATGGACCGTGAGTGCACCTATAACATTTATTACATTTATTCCCATCTATTCCATAGCGTGTAGCTTTGCAGACATATTATGAACTTGTATAGAAAAGGAAAACAGGTGTCACCCTTGAAATATTACACCAGGAAGAAATTTTTGGGAATAATGGGACCTGATGTGAATGCCTGAGAGGCTGAATTCATGAATGGGTGAGTGTCAGCACTGCAGCCTCTAGCCGATTCAGCTGCCAAGTGGATCTCAGGACCTGGGATCAAGCCCCAGGTTTGGCCAAAATAGCAGTAACTTTCTATGACGATGGAGATATATAAATAAATAAAATTTATGTATTTATTTTGGTGTCTGGTCGTGGGGCCTGAACTTTGGGCCTGGTTGCTTGACCTCAGCTCAAGGCTAGCACTCTACCACTTGAGCCACAGCACCACTTCTGGCTTTTTCTTTTTGCTTATGTGGTGCTGAAGAATCGAATGCAGGACCTCAGGCATGCAAGGTAAGAGCTCTACAATGGAGCCACTTTTCCAGCCCAAATATAAATTTAGATATTTAGGTACTGCCAGAGGTGTCTATCTAGTATTCAATGACATATACTACCTTCCTACCGATTCTCATGTATTTAGTGAGAACACCATTTAATCAATAGTATTCTTTTAATACATAATATACTATGAATTAAAGTCAATCCCTGTCCAGTGATTATTGGGTCTAATTTTAAGCAAGACAGATTGACGGACTACTCATCCAACCATGACATTAACCACATTCTTCTGGTATTCCTATGGACAAGAATATTTTCTTAGGCTCTTCAGCCCCTTGTAAGTGGCATGACCGGGATTCGAACTCAGGGCCTAGTGTCCACGTTGGCCTATGGCTTCGCTGAGAGAGCCAGCCTTCAGAAATGCCTGATGACCTACAGGTTGCAGCCATGTCATTCACATCCAGGATGGTCAACGTGCAAGGAAGGAAAACAGAAACTGCTGACCGTCCTTGGTTTGTGTCTTTTTTTCGATGCTATTTTCATTTTCTTTTCCTGTGAGCCCCTGAGGTCTAGGACCACAGGATGGGCTGTGGGTCCAAAGGCTGCACTATCCCAGCCTAGGGTGATAGAAAATGACGAGGAGTTGCCAAAACCTGAGTGCAAACTCTGTGCTTGGCAAAAATTAATTAATTAATTAACAACACTATTGAAGCTCCCTGTCTTGGATTTCGTGCCATTTTATTGTCTGCCATGCCAGGGATGTCACCTGGGATCTAGGTAACTCTGATGCACTTGGGGGAGCCGGAGGAAAGGAAGATCTCCTCCCTTGAATGCAAGCAATTCAGGCCTGTACCCTAGGCCTGAATTCAAGCCCCCCCTGGAGAACATAACATTTATAACCATTTTTATTTTATGATTTATACTTACATCCATACATTCAGTCTATATCTTGTTTGTTGGAATGATTAATTATATTTTATTATATATTTATTTGTTTACAATTTATTTTATGGACTGTGAGTACACCTATTACATTTATTACATTCATTCAAATCTATTCCATAGCAGGTAGCTTTGCAGACATATTATAAATATCATACCTGACACCCAGCACTTGCACAGAAAAGGAAAACAGGTATCATACTTGCAATCTGACTCCAGGAAGACATTTTTAGCAATGCTGGAAACTGAACTGAGGGCCTAGAGGCCCCATTCACAAATGGGTGAGTGTCAGCACAACAGCCTCTAGCACATTCAGGTGCCAGGTGGATCACAGGACCTAGGATGGAGACACAGGTTTGGCCAAAATAGCAATACCTTTCTATGCAGACAGTGGTATACAAATATATATTTAGATATGTAGATATTGCCAGTGATGTCTATCTGTTATTCAGTGACATATACTACCTTCCTAGAGATTCTCAGGTATTTAATGAGGACTCCATTTAATCAATAGCATTCTTTTAGGGGATGGGAAGGTGGCTCATTGGGAGAGCGTTACCTTGCATGCATGAGTCCCGGTTTCGATTCCTCAGCAACACATGATCAGAAAAAGCTGGGAATGGCACTGTGTCTCACATGGTACCGCCCTAACCCTGAGCTGAAAAGCTGAGGGATAACGCCCAGGTCCGAGTTCAGTCCACACTACTGACAAAACACACACACACAAACACACACACACACACACACACACACACACACACACACACACACACAATGTTTCTTTTAATGTATAATAAACTATAAATTAAAATCAATCCACATCTTGTGAATACTGGATTTAGTTTTTGCTAGACTAATTGACAAACTACTCATCCAACCATAACATTGATCACATTCCTATGGTGTTCCTATGGGCAGGCAATAGTTTCTTACACTCTCCAGCCCTTTGTAAGTGGCAAGACCGGGATTCAAACTCAGGGCCTAGGTGTGCAGATGGGCCTATGGCTTCGCTGACAGCCCACTGACTGCAGTGCCAGGTGACTTACAGGTTGCAGTCATGTCATTTGGACCCGGGATGGTCACCATGCATGGAAGGAAAACCGAGAAACCTCTAACTGTTTGCAATTCGTGGCTATTTTTCCTTGTATTTTCTTTTTTTTTCCTGTCAGCCATGAGGCCTAGGCTCCCAGGATGGGCTGTGGGTCCAAAGGCTGCACAAACCCAGCCTAAGCTGATGGAAGCTAAGGCAGAGTTGCCACGACCTAAGTGCAAATCCCGTGCTTGGCAAAATACATACACACATACATACATACATACATACATACATACATACATACATACATAGAAAATAAAATAAAATGAATTTTAAAAATTTAAAAATACTAATGGTGCTCTCTGGCTTGGATTTCATGCTCGTTTTTTTCTGCTCGGCCTGGGATTTGCACTTGTAGTCTGGGAAAATCTAATGCACTCTGCGGGATGGAGAAACTCACACTCTTTGAATACAAGCAATTCAGGCCTGTTCCCTAGACCTGAATTCAATCCCAACCCTGTTAATTAATATTCATCCACATATGAAATGATTAATATCTACATATTTATGTTTACTGCATATTGCTTTGAGTGTGTTTATTTTTTGTATTATTAATTCATTATATTTGTTGACTATTAATACACTTATAACACGTATTAAATTTATTACATCTTATGAAAATTATACAGATTTACATATGTATTATATACCTTACTTCAGACCCAGGTCATTCACAGAAATTTTATAGTAAATGATCCCATGCCAAGAAAAACACAAAGAATACACTAACCAAAGTCTAAATTATCCGTAGGCACCCCAGTGGCTCACATATTTAATCCTAGCTACTCAGGAGGCTGAGAACTGGAAGATGAAATTTCAAAGCCAATGAAGGCAGAAAAGCCTGAGAGACATCATCTCCAATTAAGTGGCAAAATGCCAGGCTAAGGTATAGCTGAAGTGGTAGAAAATCAGCTATGAACAACGAAGCCAAGGAAGAGCAAGCTGTGTTCAAATGTGAGGAGAGGGGGTTGGGAGAACAGAGAAAAAAACAATACACAAATCCCCCCTAATTTATGGTACCAACCAAACTGAAAAGAAAAATGAATCTTTTTCATTTGTATAAATTTACATGAGCACATATGCTCTTAGGTACACTTCAAAGCTATGTTTTTAATAATATATATATATATACATATATAATTTAATAATGAATATATATATATATATTTTTTAAATAAACTAAGAAACCAGCCAATGAATAAATACTTCTGAATTAGTGCCTTAACCATGGCACTGTAAATTATTTATACTAAAAGTGTTTTCCAAGTTTCTTTTCTCAGAATCCATCTTTAAGAAGTTTTTTCATGTGCCTGGCACCAGTGACTCATGCCTATAATCCTAACTACTCAGGAGGCTGTGATCTGAGTTTGGCGGTTCAAAGTCGGCCCAGGCAGAAAAGTCTGTGAGACTCTTATCTCCAATAAACCACTAGAAAACCGAAGTGGCACTGTGACTCAAGCAGTAGATCGCTTGTCTTGAGCTGAAGAGCACAGGGATAACCCCTGAGTTCAAAGCACAGGACCCCCCAAGAAATGTCTGTTCCTGCAGATCATAAAATTCTAACATTCTGAGCCTTAGGAAACTTTTCTGCCAGGTTCTTATGCTCTTTAGCAAAGTACTCCACTACTGAGATACATCACAGTCCCATTGTTTTCGTTTTTCATTTTACAATCCAGTTTATTCCCAAAATGCTTAGAAGTACCTACTGTCCTCACAGAAGTGAGGTTTTATTCAGAAATCCTACCTTTTGTTCTATGAGGACTCCCCTAGTGTATTTCATGGTAGGCACTGAGGAAAACTCATACGACACAAATGCAGAGAGTTTATAATTGTAGAAAAAACTCTAAATAGAAATAAATTCAACTGTCCTGATCTCCTATGGAGAAATGTCCTTATTTTCATTCTCACTCTTCAGGGCAGATGGTCAAAATAGAAACACCAATGTGCTATGCTGAAATGTAAAAGTTTAGACCCCTTTTTTGAAAAATTCTCATATGATAAAATCAATATGTATCAAATAAAGGTGAAGTGAACTTAATAAATATTAAAAATGCTAATGAAGCTCCCTGGCTTGGAATGTGTGCCATATTTTGTCTGCAAGTCCTGGAATTTGAGCCCGGGTTCTGGGTAACTCTATTGCACTGTCAGGGAAGGGGAAGCTCGCCCTGCTTGAAGACCAGTAAGTCATGCCTATTCCCTAGGCCTGAATTCAAGCCCCAGACCTGGAAAACATACTCCTTATATACATTTTAAAGATAGGATTGAACTTCCATACAGATGTTCAGTCTATATTATGTTTGTGTGGTTATACATTATATATATTTATTTTTTTCATTTATTTACCATTTATTTTACTGACACTTATGCATCCTAACTATGTATTACATTGTTTACATGCTATCATATACCATCTAGATTTGTAGATGTGTTCTCCATAATGCCTGACACACAGAACTCTTCCAGAAAAGGAAAACAGGTGTCGCATTTGGCTTCTTATTCCAAGATTAAATTTTTGGCAGTGCTGGGATCTGAAGTCAGGGTCTAGCAGGTCCAAATCATGACTGGGTGAGTGTGAGCACAACAGCCTCTAGCCAATGAAGCTGTGAGGTGGTTCCTAGGTGCTGAGATCGTGATCCAGGATTGGCCAAAACAGCGATACAAGGATAGGCAGACAGTAGTATACAAATAAATATATATTGGTAAAAAGCACCATAGCCTCCTATCTATGATTGAATGACATATACTACATTCTTCCCAACTCTTAGGTATTTATTATAACACAATTAAAGGAATGCTATTCTTTTCATGCTTAATAAACCATGAAATTAAGATCAATCAGTGTCCTAGGATTATTGCATCCAATTTTAGGCTTGACAAATGCACAAACTTCTCTTTCAATTGATATTCCTATGCATAGGAATGAGCATCTTGTGATCTCCTGCCATTGGTAGTTGTCAGGACCTGGATTTGAACCCAGGGCCTATGTTGACCGGTTGACCTATGGCTTCCCTGCTAATCCGCCAGCCCTCAGGAATGGCAAGTCAGGTGTACTTTGTACCCATGGCATTCAGACCCAGGATGGTCACCGTGCAAAGATTAAAAAAAAAATTAAACCCCCATCCCTCTGCAGCTTGCCACTTTTTGTGCTATCCCACTTTTTTTTTCTTTCCGCAAGCCCTCTGGGCCTAGGATTCCAGGATTGGGTATGGGTTCCGAGGCTGCACCTAGCCTAGGGTGATCAAAGCTGAGGCAGAGTTGCCACGACCTGAGTTCAAGCCCTAAAAAAGCCACAAAAAAGAAAAAAATGATTATTTAACTAAATTAAAAAAATAGATCTCTCTGGTTTTGAATTTCTGCCAGTTTTCTTTCCTAGACTGGGATTTGAACTCAGGAACTTGTAGCAATGTGAGGGAAGGTGCAGATTTGTTATTATTTGAGTTCAAACACCTTACCAAGCCAAAACTAAAAAATAAGTCACTGAGCTTGGTAAGGGGAGTAGTTGTGGAGATGGGAAGTAGAGGATGGTAGGGGGAAAACAAAGGAGAAGGTAACAATGCTCAATAGGAAATATACTCATGACCTTGCTCATGTAACTGTGACCATTCTGTACAACATTTTTACAATAAAAAACATACAAAAAAGAAACCATGTAGTATTTCGAGAAGCACTTTCTGGGTAAGGGTAGGATGTCTGAATAGATGTACAAAATTCTACACTGCTTTTTATTTAATGTTCAGTATGGAATTAAATAAACATAACTGCTTCCATTAAAAGATTAAGTCACTGTCTTGGAACTGGGGCCAGTATTTCTACCATTGTTGGGATTTGATCTCACCGTCCAGGTAACTCTTTTGTACCATGAGTAAAGGAAAAATTTACTGTCCTTGAGGAAAAGAAATTCAGGCTAGAGTTCCCATGGCGTGAATGAAGGCCCTGCAATGGAAAAGATATTTCTATACATGTGTAATAGATGATATATACGTACATATGTATGTTTATTACATGTTATGATTTTCATTATTGATTTTGTATTTATTTTATTTTTTATTTGATTCATTTTTATTGTTTAATTTATTTATATTATTCCCATTTACATTTTGCACATCTATTATAAAATTATACACAATAATTTAGGACATTGACTCATTTATCATTAAAACTTTTTGTGTTGAAACATGATACATAATTAAATGGAGGCATTTGTCACAGTCTTCTCACGTTTAGAGTCTCTCCCAAGAATGAGCTTTGTCTTATTTATCTTTGGACACCTTCCTATAGGGGTGTTTTTAGATGGTTTATACTGAGAAGGCTTTCTTGAGGACAGGAAACTTGTGGGATAAAATTGTAAGGGGGAAGCTAGAAATGTGGCTTAGTGCTAAAGAGCTCACTCAACATGCATGAATACCAGGGTTTGAATCCTCAATGCCACATATTCAAAAAATACCAGACGCAGTGGAGTGGCTCAAGTGGTAGAGTGCTAGCCTTGAGAAAAACAATCCCCAGGACTGTCAAAAACATTAGGCCAGATGCTGGTAGCTCACACCTGGAAAACTACCTTCTCATGAGGCTGAGATTTGAAGACCACAGTTCAAAGACAGCCTAGGCAAGAAAAGCCTGTTAGACTCTTATCTCCAATGAACCACTAAAAAATCCAATGTAGAGCTGTGGCTCAAGTGGTAGAGGGTTAGACATGACTGAATTGCTCAGAGACAGTGCCCAGGGTTGATACAAGACACACAACTGGAAAAAATTGAGGGTTACTCAAAGTACTTTTCCTATTTGCTAATTATGAGAATATTCTCTGGAAAATCAACACTAATATACACCAGAATTGGAGTCAGACCTCCAGGCTTAAGTGTAGCAGATCCACATGCCCAGCCTTCACTGGCTCTAGCATTGTAACCTTGTGTCCACAGGGTTCTGAAAGGTCCAATGTTGAAAGGCTTAATATGCTCCCCAAACCCTTTTGTGATAAGCAGTTGACTTGTATTGTTAATGTCATTACTCATCTGAACCTAGCAGAGCACCAGTAGCTCTTGCCCATCACCCTAGCTCAGGAGGCTGAGGTCTCAGGATCACACTGAAGCCAGCCAGGGCAGAAAATTCTATGACCCTCTGACTTCCACATCTGCAAAGTCAGATGTTCAAGAGCTTCTTGTTTTCCCCTTGGTGATGAGAAGTTACTCTGAATGTTCTTAGTGTTCTTGACCCATTGCCCCATCCTGGGTTCAAATGAAGTTCTCAGGATCCAAGCCCTGGCACAGTCAGCAGGAAGAACTCCAGTATAACACTGTATTTGAAGGACAGAAAACAATTTCAAAAGCTAGAACAAGGAGGCAGAATATACACACTCAACAGGGAAGTGAGCTGCAACACCACTTCATTCATTCCAGGGACAGCCAGCAATGGGGGAAACCTGAAATGTTTGTTACAGTTACACCAGGATCAGGCTTTTCTCAGCTTCCTCAAACAATGACTAACCTTCCTCACTCAGGTGAAGAGAGCTTCAGGCTATCTTTAGGTTACCCCAATAGAGAGCCAGTTTAGTGAGGGAGAGGGGAGGAACAGAGTAGAAAAGCCCTGCTCTCTGGTCTTAGGGAGTGGGTGTTTTACTCTACATCTATCAGATTTGAAGGACCTTCTTCAACCTCTGCCAGTCTTTTCTCCTTCCTTCATTCTCCACATCATTAATGCTAATCCCCAGTCCAAGGTGAGGCAGGGTAATTTCTCTTTTGTCCCCAAGCAGCTGAGTTAGAACCTGGCTCTGCCCTCTTGGCTCTGCGGCATTCGGCTGCCTGAGAAGTGGTAAAGAGACATTTTTCCTGCTTTGTGGTTGTGTGAAGGTGATGCTGGTGTCCTGGCACACTGCAGAAGCTTCATGACTGGGAATAGTTCCCTTCTTTCCTCCTGAAGTCCAAGACCAGATTCATCTATCATTTTTCTATCTATCTATCTATCTATCTATCTATCTATCTATCTATCTATCTATCTATCTATCTATCTATCTATCTATCTATCTATCTATCTATCTATCTATCTATCATATATTGACCTTTCTTTCTTTCTTTCTTTCTTTCTTTCTTTCTTTCTTTCTTTCTTTCTTTCTTTCTTTCTTTCTTTCTTTCTTTCTTTCTTTCTTTCTTTCTTTCCTTCTTTCTTTCTTTCTTTCTTTCTTTCTTTCTTTCTTTGTATCTATCTATGTACCAACTTACCTATCTGCCTACCCACCTACCTAACTAACTACCTAACTACCTAACTACCTACTTAGTTATCTCTTTGACATTTCTTGGGCTGAACTGAAGGCCTGGGCATTGTCTCTAGCACTCTGCTACTTGAGCCACAGCACCAATTCTGGATTTTTCTGTGTATGTGTTACTGAGGAATCGAACCCAGGGCCTCTTGAATGCTAGGCAAGCACTCTCCCACTAATCCACATTCCTAGCCCCCTCATCTTTTTTCTTAATGGTAGTTTTTACATATATATGCTACCAGTTTGTGTCCCCAAGTATAATTTTCTGAATACCGCTTATTTCTATGAACTCTGATCTTCTTTTCCCCTGCCTGATTTATGACTGCTCCTGCATTGGCCTCATAATAAAATGTAAATAAAGGCTGCTGAGAGCTTCAGTGTGCATCATATTAGGAAATAGGCTTAGAATCCTGGAAGAGAAAATCAATGGGGCTGAAATGAAGAAAATGATGCAGTATGTACAATGAGCATATCTAAAACATAAATGTGTAAATAAAAGCAGAAGTTTTGCATACAGCCTCTTTGCACTTAGGGAAGTAATATACACACGTGATACATAAACTTGGCCTTCTCTTTTTGAATTTTCTTTTGTGGCCATCCCATTGCTTAAACTGAGGACATGATGCATTCCTCAGCTGTTTTTCACAAGGCTGAGTTTCTACCACTGGCACAGCTCCACTTCCAGCCATCTGGTTGTTCAATGGACATAAGCACCTCCTAGGCTTTCCTGCCTGGTCTGGCCTGTAGTCCTGCTTGGATTTCTCTCTCAAAGCTGGAGCTCTACCCTCTAGGCCACTGCTCCACTTCTGGTTTTCTGGTGGTTTATTGGAGACAATAAACCTTTCCTGCTAGGGCTGGCTTTGAATGGAGATCTCCTGAGGAGGCTTCAAGTGGATTTCCTCAGGGATTCACCTAGAAGCCGCTCCACCCAAACCTTTAGTCTAAATATCAAGAGGTACTAGAGAAAAACGGAAACAGGAACATGCTTCTAGTGTGTCCCAGATAATTAAGGTTGGAGATACAAAACACTCATAATTATTAGATCATTTTATAGGCAAATGGAGCAATGCAGATTGTATGAGGATCACTCTAGCCTTCGGTCCTCATATCCTGAGACAATAAATTCACTGAAGCTCAATGCTAAGTGACAGAAATGACATGTCCTGTTGACATTTGCTCCTAAATCCTGTAACACTCATTTCTCACTTTTGGCTTCAACCCTGTGACCAGAGGGTAAGATGAAGAGAGAAAATACTCTCAGAGAAAGCAGGTATAAAGAACGTTGGGTAGTTTACTTATAAGTCCCAACCATAGGAATGACCTTATTAAGAAGTAAGTTCAGATTATAAAACAAAGAAGAAAAAAAAAGAAGGTGAAAGTGCCTGCTGACTATAATCCCAGCTCCTCAGGAGGCTGAGATGTAGAGCATTTGAGTTTGAAACCAGCCAGTGTAAGAAAGTCCTTGACAATGTTATTTCTAAGAGATCACAGAAAAACCCAGAAGTGGGGTTGTGACTCAAGCTTAATGCAGTACCCTTGAGCAAAAGGAGCTCTTGGACCAGGCCTAGGCTCATAGTTCAAACCCAGGACTGCCCCCTCAAAAAAAATTGTACCTCAATTTCTTTGTGTATGTATGGATGTATTCCTCTAGGTGAAACTCCTGAGTAGGTATGATGAGTGGCACCAAGCAGGGAAAATTGTATTCAAAACAATGAGTTCATAACACAGAGACTGCTTTTATGATATTGCGTGTTCCAGGGCTCCCCTCACTGCTCCCAATGTAGCCTGAGGGGTTCTCTTCACCCCAGGCCTGCTGGAAGAAGTCTCCCTTTTTGTCTGGACAGGCACACAAAAGCCCCCACTCCTGTACAGCTGTGTACCAAATAACTCCATCTGGGCCAATTAGTGAAGCTGTGTGGGCGGGCTCTGAGGGTCAGGAGAAAAAGGCCTGTTTTTACCCTTAGCTATCTCTCTTCCCAGTGCTCTGTTTTAACAGGAGACCTTCATTTTTGCCACCTCCCATCGCAGGCCAAGTTCTGTGCTCTTATCCTGCCTTTATGAGACTATATTCCAGTGTACAGATACAGTGCTCAATATAATTCAGGAATCCTTCAGGCAGATAACTAGGGCACTGAACATAATGAAACATTTCATCGTCGGCAATGATGGGCCTATAATGCTTCTCCTAGGTTTCCAGAACCTTGGGAAATCCAAGCACATGTTGGATATCACAAAGCTTCCTGTCAACTAGGACTGATGAAGCTCATCAGGTTTTGAAACCTTTGCCCTCTCCTAGTTGGGCCTTGGGTGGCTAGGTTTTGAGGTTAAACATAGGGCCTGGGTGCTGACCATGAGATCAGAGCTGAACTCTAGTGCTTTACCACTTTGTCACAGCTTCACTTCTGCTTTCTCTCTGTGTTGAGTGTGTGTATGTGCATGTGTGTGTGCATACACTAGTCCTGGAGCTTGAACTCAAGACATGAGCACTGTACCTAGTTTCTCTTGTACAATGGTTGATCTCTCCCACTTGAACCACAGAGCCCCTTCAAGCTTTTTCCTAGTGATGTGGTTCTGAGAAATCAAGCCCAGGGTTTCGTATATGCAAAACACTCTACCTCTAAGGCACATTCCTAGCCCTCTACTTCAAGTGTGTTAGTTTGTTTCTGTATTTTTTTGTTGTTGTTGTCATTGTTGGAGTTGAAATCTGAGCCTGGAAGCTGTCCCTGATCTCTTCAGCTCAAATCTTGTGCTCTACCACTTGAGCCACAGAGCCACTTCCAGTTTTCTGGTGGTTCATTGGAGCTAAGTGTCTCAAGGACGTTCCTGGCTAAGCTAACTTTGAACCATGATCCTCAGATGTCATCCTCCTGAGTAGCTAGGATGATCGGCATGAGCCACAAGCACCTATTTTCCACTTCAGGTTTCTTAGTGGTGAATAAGATATAATAGTCTCATGGTACCTTTTGTGTCAGGGATACTTTGGAACCCAGACCTCAGCTTCTTGAGAAGGCAGGATGACAGACCTCGGTTATAGAACCCTAAGCTGTGACACTCTGCTGCAAGGGGGTCCTTGGCTCTGTGTGGTGAGTGCTAGCCATGAGCCCAAGAGGTATGGGTCAGTGCGTAAGCCCTGAGTTCAAGGTTCATGACTTAGAAAAAACAAGACAAAACCATTGTCTCCTGTAGACAACTCACTAGTCTTCAGTAATACATAATTTTGTCCCTGCCCTGGGGACAGATCTGAGTCTCAATATTCTTTTCTGCATAGTCATGTCAGTTGGAGTTCTTACAAGGACAAGATGAAAGTATGCACCCTTTCAAGAACAAAATACATAACACTTTTTTTTGTCAATCATGGGCCTTGAAATCTGGGCCTGAACACAGTCCTTCAGCTCTTCAGCTCAAGTCTAGTGCTCTACCACTTGAGCTACAGCGACACTTCCAGTTGTCTGGTGATTTATTGGAGATCAGACTTTCAGCGACTTTCCTGCCAGGGCTGGCTTTGAACCACTATCCTCAAATCTCAGCCTCCAGAGTAGTTAGGAGTAGAGGCGTGAGCCACTGGTGCCCGGCTCCAAATAACCCTCTTTACAGGACTCAGCACACAGCATCCTGTGAAAGACTCATCACCCAGCACCCAATGCAAGACTCAGCACACTGCACCCTGTGAAGGACTCAGCACATAGCATCCTGTGCAGGACTCAGCACACAGCACCCTGTGAGGGCCCAAGCATTCCAGGAAGGACTCATCACATAGATGCATCCCACAAGCTGTCATTAGTATTAGGGTGCTTTCATCAGTATCACCATTCTTTCAGAAACGCATCACAAACTGCACAAAGTTCCCATCTAATGAGTCAGAGGAGCATTTTTGGGGGGGTGTCAGCCACAGGGATTGCACTGAAATGTTGGGGGTACTGTCCTAAGATCTTTTGCTCAAGGCTAGAGATCTATCACTTTGATCCACAGCTCAGAGTTTCACAGACATCCCGCCAGGACTGGGTTTTAAATACAACAGTGTCAGATCTCAGCTCCCGAGTAGCTTGGATGACAGGGGTGAGCAAGCCAGCAGCATCTGGTTCTCTGGGGCTGAGTTGCAGTCGTATACTTCTGACTAAGTCAGGTTAGATGGCAACTGTCAGCACCAGACTCCCGGCTTGCTCTGTGATGAGGTATTTGAAGTCCTATCCTTATAGAGTTGCAGTCACAACATTCAATATTTTTTCATGCCCATCCTGGACCTTGAGTAAGAGTCTAGACACAGTCCCTAGGCTTTATGCTCAAAGCTAATGCTCGACTGCTTGAGCGAGAGCACAACTTCTGGATTTTTATGTGCTTGTGGTAGTGAGGAATCGAATCCAGGGCTTTGTATGTACTAGCTATCATTATACCACTGAGCCCCAGGAGTGACAAGTGTATGAACAGATAAATGTGTATATTGGAATATATGTATATGTATATACATATATATATATACATATATGTATGTATAAGACAAGAGAAATGTGTCTGCATATTATGAAATTACATATATTATATTACTATCCATTATTGACATTCAAATTATTCCTTCCACTTTTTTTTTAAATTTTTTTTTTTTTTTGGGTCCGGTCGTGGGGCCTGAACTCTGGGCCTGGGCGCTGTCCCTCAGCTCTTCAGCTCAAGGCTAGCGCTCTACCACTTGAGCCACAGCGCCACTTCCAGCTTTTTTCTTTTTGCTTAATGTGGTGCTGAGGAATCGAACCCAGGGCCTCATGCATGCAAGGCAAGCGCTCTACCACTGAGCCACCTTCCCAGCCCCTATTCCTTCCACTTTTAAGTATCATGGTTGAATACATAGTAAAGTATTAATTTAAAATTAATCAATGTAATAAAATTGTTGTGTATAATTTTATAGTATATTCATACACTAACTACTAATTTGTTACTTTTATAAAATTCCATTCGAAAGGATGTACATGGAAATGGGTTTCTTGGAATCTCCCGCCAATATTTAGTGGCAGCCCTGGGATTCAACCTCCAGGCCTAAGTTATGGTTTTGGTTATGGCGTCCTTAATAGCCAGCCAAACATCAGCATGCAATGTCATGTACACTTTCAGGGCTTTGTCATTTACACGCAGGATGGTCACAATGCAAAGGGAAAAAAAGTAAAACCACCTTCTTGAATTTCTCCATTTTATCCTTTTCCTATTTATTTTATTTCTTGCCAACCCCAATATTTGAACTTGGGTCCTAGAATCCTAGGGCCAGCTGTGGCAGAGAAGCCAAGACCTGAGTTCAAGTCCCTTGCTTGGCAAAAAAATAATAAAATAAGGCCATGACTTGGAATTTGCACCATTTTTCTGGCAGGCCTGGGATTTGAACTCAGCATCTGGGTATCTCTGAGTCACTGTGGGTGAAGGGGAATCTCACCCTCCTTGAAGACAAGAAATTCAAACCAGTTCCCAGGGCCTGAATTGAAGCTCCAGCACTGGAAAAAATACACACATGAGTTTAGTGAATATGATGTTTATTACCCTTATTCATTTATTATTACACATATAACATTTCATTTATTACATCTTATCATACATGATATATTTGCATATGAATTATACATCATACTGAGACCCAGGACTTTTTTTTAGGAAAAAAATGTGTCAGAAGTACCTTCTTACTACATGAATAAATTTTTGGCAATGCTGGGATTTCAACTCACGGCCTACAATGTCCAATACATAAATGGGATCAAAGTCTTAACACACCAACCTCTGGAAAACTGAGATGCCAGGAAGTTCTAAGGACCTGTTACCTGTTATCAAGCCACAGTAGTTCCCAATATAGATATAAATATACATACATATATATATATATATATACATATATATATGTATGTGTGTAGATTGCTGTATATATATATATATATATATATATATGTAGAGAGAGAGAATGTGAAGATATTATTAAATGTTATATATATAGTTACCAATAATTAGTTATTAAGTTATGTCTCCATTTAATGATATATAGTTACCAATAATTAGTTATTAAATTATGTCTCCGTTTAATGAAGTATCATGGTTGAATACTTATGAAAGCATTAATTAAAAATTAATCAATATCCTTCCATTAGGGAAAACATAACATGGTACTAGAATGGAAGATATAAATCCAATGATTTATGTGTTGCTTTCTAAAATAGAATCATGAATTAACTGCAAATTTAATTACTTTTATAACATTCCATTATCCTTCACATAAATAGGAATTAGTTTGTCAAGATCTCCCTCCATTTCTGTGTGGCAGTCCTGGGGTTCAAACTCTAGGCCTGGGAAGTTTACTTCGAAAGCAAACCATTGGAATGACACTGAAGATTTCAGATTGTCATGTTTAAAAAAAGAACAAGAAGAAGCAAAGAAAGCCAGGTGTCAGTGGCTCCTGTTTGTAATCCTAGCTCCTCAGGAGCCTGAGATGTAGAGAATGCCAATTTGAATTCAGCCAGGGCAGGAAAGTCTGCAAAACTCTTATTTCTAAGAGATCACAGGAAAATATCCCCATGTGTTGGGGCTGTGGCTCAAGGGCAGAGTGCTACTTTTGAGAAAGAGTAGATTAAGGATAAGGCCTAGGTTCATATTTCAACCTGAGACCTGCCAAAGAAAAAAAGAAGGCAGTAACTTCATGTCTCTGTGTATGTATGGATGATGTATGGATGATATGCATTCAGCAGGTTGCCCATGAACAGACCCCCAACATGTGAATGCTGGGACAAGCCCTCAGAGTGTACTAAGCCAGTAGCTTGAACAAAGCATCCTTCTCTGCCATTTAATAACTGAAGCCCAGAAGGCTTGCCTTGGCTGGTGTATTCAACGGGTTCATTATGTTCTGGCTGAGGTGTCCCATTGGGACATCTAGCAGCCAGCCACTGCCTCCAGGGAGACCACTGTTCCTAGACTGTAGGTATTGTGGAAGTTTCTGGCTCCATATTCCCTATCCCTCTGTAGGACGTCAGATTAGATCTCTGGGGCCTGGTGGCTATCACTCATTCATCATTCCTCATTGCCGAGTCCCACTCTGATCCCAAATCCTGGCAAAGATTTGAAAAGCCTATCGATTTCTGTGCTGAAAAGAGTATGCCAATAAATCCCACCCTCATAGTTCCTGTTAGAAATAATCCTTGGGCTGTGAATGTGGCTAAGTGGTAAAGTGCTTACCAAGCAAGCATGAATCCCTGGGTTGGATTCCTCAGTATCACAGTGATTGAATGTAGCCTTGAGCAAAAGCAGCTCAGGAACATGCCTAGACCCTGAGATCAAGCCACAACACTGGCAAAAAAAATGTGAGCTTGGTGAGACATACACTTCTGGAACTCAGAGGAGAGCTGAGGTAGGTAAGAGGTAGAGGGCAGGTGGTGGTGGCTCAGCCCTGTAATAATAGCACTCAGGAAGTTGAGATCTGAAGATTATAACTGCAAGCCTGTGCAGGCAGGAAAGTCTATATGGGACTCTTTTCTCCAATTAAGCACCAAAAAACAGAGCTGTGGTACAAGTAATAGAATGCTATCCTTGAGCATAAAAACTCAGGGCTAACATCAAGGCCATGAATTCTAACCCCAGGACTGGCACCCCCCCACACGCCCACACCAACATAGAGCATTTGACAGTCAGCCTGCACTAGTTCGATCTCTAGCAACTCAGTATTAAAAAAAGTGAGAGAAAGGAAGGAAAGACTTGCTCCAGGAGGTGATATGATCAGTGCCAAAATTCCACAGGAGTTCTAAGATGTGGAACAGGACAGAGGGCCTAGGGAAGAAGGTGCAGAGCATGTGCAAAGGTCCTGAGGGGTGGTGTAGAGCAGGTGGTGTGGGTGGAATGAAGGTTCTATGGCCTCAGACAAGTCTGGCAGAACACTGAAGGCTGGGTCAAGGATTGTACTTGAATCACAGGTAGGGCAGAGGGTGGCGTCCCAGAATGGGTCTCAGTGGAAGATTAGCTTGACTTTTTACCAAAGACCCCAGCCAATTTCTGTGGCTGGAAGCCTATTTTACACAGCTCCTGACCTTAAGGCCCCCTTTGCATGGAGGAGTCAAGGCAAATGAAGGGAAGAACTCTTGCTCAAGAGAAGCTTCTACCCAATGCCTCCAGTGGCTCAACCCCTGTAAATCCTAGCTATTCAGAAGTCTGAGATCAGAGATCGTTGGTCAAAGCCAGCTCAGTGGAGGAAAATTAGTGACACTCTTCTATCCAATGAACTACCAAAATCCAGAAATCAAGCTGTGGCTCAAGTGGTAGAGTATCAGCCTTGAGGGAAAAAGTTAAGAGACCAGAGCCCAGACCCTGAGTTCAAGCCCCAGTACTGGCACAGAAAAAATAAAGGAAGTTTTCAGGAGATCCCAGTCCACTGTGGTGAAAGGCCATTATCAGCTGGGCGCCTGTGGCTAATGTCTGTCATCCTAGGTATGCAAGCCTGAGACCTGAGGATCAATCAAAATTAAAAGCTAGCTTGGGCACTCTTATGTCCAATGAATCACCAAAAAGCTGGGAAGAAGCACTACTGTAGTTCAAGTGGTACAGCACCAACTTTGTGAAAACAAGATAAAGGATACCACCTAGGCTCTGAGTTCAAGTCCCGGTAAACACACACACACACACACACACACACACACACACACACACACACACACACACACACACACACACACACACTAATATCCTTAATAGGTGCCAGTGGCTTATCCCAACAATCCTAGCTACTCAATAGGCTGAGATCTTAGGATGGCAGCTTGAAGCCAGAACAGGCAGGAAAGTCCATGAGATTCTTATCTCCACTAAACTACTAAAAAAAAGATGATAGGTGAGTTCTGGTTTAAGTGGTAGAATGTTAGCTTTGAGCAAAAGAAGCTCTGGGACATTGCCTAGGCCCTGAGCCCCAGCTCTAAGATTTTTTTTTGAAAGTCATCCTTTGCCACCCCCAAAGGTCATAAATCCTGATTTTGGTCATCCTAGACCTCACATCCACTCCTGCCACTTCCACAGTACTGCCACAATTGTCCGGTGTGTGGACAACACTGGGTTAAGAAGTGAAAGTACACAAGGGGGTGTATAGCCAGGTCAACACTAATACCCCAAAACAATGAGGTATTGGCCATACCAGTCTCTCATTCCCCAGTTCCCTGGTCCTGGAATCTAAAGTTTGTGCCTCTGTATTCTGAGCATCTGCAATTTTTTAGAAGGACCTGTGAGGCCCAGTTGGGACCGGAAGATAGACTGTCCTGTGATAAAGTACATTTACATTTCCTAGACACTGACCTATACTTCCAAGCCTCCTTGGCCTCACCTCCCATGTCGCCCTAGATCCTCCTTGCTTGGGCAGCCTTCAGTCAGCTGTCAATCTCGAGTTGGCCAGAGCCACCAGCAATCCCTGATTCCCCACTCCACTGCCAGCCTGATGAGATGGATGTGCAGTCAGAGGCCTAGCTGAGGAAAAGGATAGGACATCGCATGACTGAGGCTATCTCTCTCAGGCAGAGGAGACCCTATGCCAGCTGGCATCACTGACCCAGAATCCCCTGTAGGCGGCCAAATATTGCGACAGCAAGACTTGTGCCCTAGAGAAAAGTTGGAACACAGGCCTGTGGCAATTTAGGACTCATTGTAGACCCTGATAGGGGGCTAAAAGGAAGGTCGGTGTGAAGGAGGGGCACCATCTGAGGTCAGAAAGAGGAAGACCAGCAACCAGGAAGGGGACAGAAAAAGACGAGGGAAAATTACACACACACACACACACACACACACACACACACACACACACACACACACACACACACACACACACACACGGATATTCCAAGCCCTTAACAGTTCCTGAGAACAATACCATGAATTCCCTCTATTAGGATCACATCCAACCCCTGAGAAGATGGCACTATCATACTCAGACTAACTGTAGACACAGCATTGAGCCTCTCATAGCTGGAATGCTCATAACCCAGCATGGAATTTCCTACCATACACACTGCAATGTGGAAAACTCAGCCAACCTCTTTGTTTATTGTTGGCCATGGGGTTTGAACTCTGGGTCAGGGAGCTCTCCTTCAGCTCTTCAGCTGAAGATGAGCACTCTACAATTTGAGCCATAGTGCCGTTTCCTGTTTTCTGGTGGCTCATTGTATATCAAGACCCACAGACTTTCCTGCCCAAACTGGCTTTGAACCGTGGTCTATACATCTTAGCTTTATGAGTAGCTAGGATGACAATTGTGAGCCACAGCAGGCGCCAGATTCATCCATCTTCATATACCCAGAGGAAACCAAATTCATCAGGCCACAAACTTCTTGCAACTCTTTACTCCAGGCTTTGACACCCAGCATCCAAATCCATCCTTCATTCGGGAGAATACAGACACAACAATCCCACCCCTGCACCCATTTGCCCACTCCCTGCCTGCCATAGGCTTTGACCACTTGAGTTCATGGCAAGGCCCCATCCATTCTACTGTGGCTTCAAAGTGGTGCAAACTTGGGGAGTTCTTAGAAATGTCTGTAAAGTGAGGCCAGCACCTGGTCTCTCAATCACAACACCCTCCCCCACACACCTCTACATCCTTGCAGCGAAGATGTTTTACTTTCTTTCTTTTTTTCGATTGTGGGCTTGAACGCTGGGTCTGGGTGCTGCCCCTGAGCTCTTCAGCTCAAGGCAAGCACTCTACTACTTGAGCCACAGCACCCCTTTCAGGTTTCTGGTTGTTTGTTGGAGATAAGAGTCTCAGGGTCCTTCTTGCCCAGTCTGGCTTTGAGCCGTGATCCTCAGATCTCAACTCCTGAGTACTTCGGATGATAGCCATGAGCAACTGGCACCCAGCAAAACATATTTTTCAATGCCTGTCATCCTATCCTCTCAGGAGACTGAGATCTGAGGACTGCAGTTGGATGCCACCCTTGGAAGCATAGTGCATGAGAACTCTTTATCTCCAATTAAACACCCAAAAAACCTGGAAGTGGTGCTGTGGCTCAAGCAGTAGAGGGCTCGCCTTGAGCTGAAGAGCTGAGGGATAGTGCCCAAGCCCAGAGTTCAAGCCCCATGCCTGAACAAAAAAGTATTCAGTTTTAACTAACAAGTAGGAACAAATATGAGAGATTAAAAAGTAACTAGAGCATTATCATTATATTTATTTCTCAGTGATCATTCTTGTAATTATTAATGAGAGTTTTCCAGCCAGGTTAAACTTGAGAGTTAGTGAGGTAATGGATTAGATGGTAAGTAAATCTGAAATTGTTTTAGGGTACAGGGGTTCAGAAAAATGTAGGATCATTGGAAACTACAGTATTTTTCCTGATAAGAGAATTTGAGGACAAATAATATAATACTTCATGTTAGGGAACAAGATAACTTCAGAGGTAGAGTCAGAAAATTTGTGGGAATTAGGGCAAATTAAAACACATTTCCAGAGTGCAAACTGGAGTATCCATTAGAATGATTAAAAACTAGAGTTTTTTTTCTTAAACATTAGAACTGGACTATCATTAGAGTGAAAGTTAGGTTTCAGTTCCACCTGGAGTTAGAGTTAGCCTTAAGGAAATGGAAAGCTTAGGGTCAAAATGAAAGTAAATCTTCGAATAACAAATCTAGTTAGAATTAGGATGAATGTGAAATAAGAAACTGATAATAATATTACAATTAGGGTATGATTAATGCGAGGGTTATCCTCAATATTCCAGTTAGGGTTCGGGTTAAAAAAATGGGAAGAGGAGTTCCGGGAAGATGGCAGAGGAGAAGCTGAAATCTGAACAAGCTCTCTCATAGAAAGCAGTTTTAGAGTTCCAGTGAACAGTACTAAGCCAGAAAATCACACCAAGTGTGCCATCACAGGACAGACAGTTAGATAAGAGAGGGGAAGCCAAGGCAAGGAGACACATCTGAGCACTTGCCAGCAGCTCCCGCGGTGGCAGCAGGGTCGCAGCGCTGACCTCAGCCATAACTAAGCCACAGAGTCTGGGACAAAGGAGCCAGACGCAGTGAGCGAGTGGATTCTACTCAACACCAGCAAGAACTGACAAGGAGCGTACATCTTCATCCTGCAGTTGGCAGACCAGAGACGACCCAGGATCCAAGACTCGGCGTGAGTAGAAGCTGGACTTCCTCACTCCTTCTCAGGGAGCAGATGAGGGAAGGCCACCCCTCCCCCCCCCAGCACCGGTGATCTCCATCTTGGATATCGACAAAGATCAGAGGAGCTGCCAGCTCCAACTCAGGCCTAGGAATAAAACGAGTCATTTAGCAGGTCACAAGAATTTAATGGTGAAGTGACCTGCCAGACTCAGCTCCATCCAGGCAAAAGTCACCCAGCTCAGGCACCAGCCATTGGAGTGGCTTTCCTCACTGGGTAACCACAGCCAGAGGCTGCCCCTCCCTCTAGCAGCCTCCACAATCAATGGAAAAACAGAAACCCTGAGAATGCCTCCAGGCTGGGCTCTGTGAGTTTTTCACAAAATAGCCCCAGGGAAAAGCTACTGTTTGTTGAAAGGCCTCAAATTTACCCAGAACATAGCCTCATCACTGCATCCCCCTGTTTTGTAATTCTCAAAGCAGATCACCCTCCCATTAAACTAACCTAGGAGCGGGAATCCCAAAATCTTGGGTAAAGAAGACCATTTTTATGCCTGTTCGAAGAAACCAACATAAGAAACCAATCAAGCCACAGGACCTCAAGCTGACCAGAGACTCCAATAAGAGGCAGTTTATAGACAAAAGGGAGATAAAGGATTCTTCCCACCCCTCCCAACAAAATAAAAAAAAAATATCAAAGAACTTTTTTTTTTTCTTTTTTCTTCTTCTCCTTTTCTTTTTTCTTTTTTTTTTTTTTGGTACCTTATATATATATAATTTTTTTTCCTTTTCTAAAACTTTTATTAATCTTTAATTTTTGCCTTTTTTGAAAAAAATTGTTTTCCAGTAACTTTTTTTCCTCTTATAATTTTTATTTTAGGAATACGTGAATGTGCGTTTTCCTTTCTTTTCTTGTCTTCTCTCTCTATTTCTTTCTTTCTTAATTATCTTTTTGTCTTTTGTCTAGCTCTACTGAACTTCTGATCTTTTTTTCTCCCTTTCTTATCCTTTTTCACCTTTTCGTCTCTTTTGTTCTTCCTTATGTGACTTAACTCTTGTCCTGCACATCCTCAGATAAACCTGTAGATAACTAGTAGACCCTATCCCCCATTGTGTACACACTTAATCCACAAATTTATTACTCAATTCAAAACCTCTGAGACTTAAATTCCTTAATAGCAGTACTACCTCTTTATACCTATATAATATTTTAAGCATTTTCTTGAGTTTTTCACTTCTCCTATATGTCCCTACACTTCTATTAATATACTCACATTCCTCTCTAAATAGATGGTATTTTAATCTCCATAATAATATTAATTTTTACGTTTCTATTTTTTTCTGGTCTCTTTTCATTTCCCTTTCCCTTTCTTCTTTCTCTCTCTCTCTCTACATGCATCCTACCCAACCTATTTCCTGCATTAAGATTAGGACATAGTTAACTCTCCCTGTGCCTCCCCACACCAATCTGTTCCTATTTTTTACCCACATCTCTCCCTAACCCTAAAAATTTCTGGTTTTCCAAATTCTTCTCTGTGGTTCGAAGTCCATTAACATATAGTTGTTTGATGTTGAATATATGTATCTGTTGAACTAGATTGTATCTGTAGACTATTGACTGTATAAATGCAAACGTTGGTTGATGGTTGCCTTAAAATAGTGTTCTAGCACAAAACTGGTGCTATTTTCATCTCAAATGGGCAGAGTAAGCCAGAAAAAAAAAAAAACAAAAAAAGGCAAATCTGGGTATCTCAATTCCCAATCTCGATAATCAGGGGTCAGAACAGATAATGAATAATCCAGAGTAGAGTTCCCAAATAGCTCTACAAACACTGCTGGAAAACATGATAAATGAGAAGTTTGACAACTTACAAAGGACTCAGTATGAGCGTGATAGGGAGAGAGAGGAGGCATCCCAAAAGTTTATACAGGAATATCATAAGCGTGAGGAAGCTACTCAAAAACTGATACAGGATTTGCGTGAACAACTTGAGAATACTCAAAGAGAAAGGGAGGAATGGCATGAGCAGGCTGAGAACACTCAAAGAGAACTGCAGGAATCCCACGGACGGAAAGAAAGAGAACTGCAGGAATACCATGAACGGGAGGAAGCTAATCAAAGAGTAATACAGGAATTGAGAGACCAAGGAGAGAATACACAAAGATCACTAAAGGCATTCATGGAATCCATTAACAAAGAGCTGAAGGAAGTCAGGGAGACCACAAAGGGAATGCTGAATGGAACCCAACAGAAGAAATGGGAGTCCAAAGAAACCATAACCAGTCAACTAAGTGATTTGAGAACAAACACTGAACACCAAATTAAGGAAGTAAAGAAATTCATACAAGACCTAAAACAGAGCTTCAACAAAGAACTTGAAGCCATCAAAGCTGACCAATTAGAAGGAAAAGAGATAAAAAAACAAAGTAGAGAGTCTTGACAGCAGGTTAGACCATGCAGAAGATCGAATCTCAGGGATTGAAGACAGCCTAGATATTATAGAGAAAGAACATACAACCATCCAAGACAAGTCCAAGAAATATGATAGATCTATCCAATACCTGGAAAACACCATCAGAAGGCCTACTCTAAGAATAATAGGTGTAGAGGAGCACCTAGAAACAGAAGTTAATGGTCTAGGAAATTTGTTTAACAGGATTCTAGCAGAGAACTTCCCAAACATACAAAAGGATAGGCCTATTCAGATACAAGAATCTTTTAGAATCCCAAATAGACCAGACCAGAATAGTACATACCACCATCACATTATAATCCACACAGGATCAACTCAGACCAAGGAAAAGATCCTTAAAGCTGACAAGGAGAAAAGATTAATCACCTATAAAGGGAAACCAATTAAAATCACCTCAGATTTCTCAGCAGAGACAATCAAAGCACGAAGAGACTGAAATGATGTATGACATGCCCTAAAAACAAACAACTCTCAACCAAGAATACTGTACCCAGATAAACTCTCCTTCATAACTAAAGGCCAAATAAAAACCTTCCATAGCAAAGAAAAATTGAAACAATACATCTCCACCACCCAGCCCTACAAAAGATTTTTAAAGATGTCCTACACATAGAAAACCAACAAGACCGCAATAAAGGCCAAGAAACTGCACACAAACTGAGAATCCAAGAACCATAGGAAGAACCCAGTTTTCGCAGCCCCCAAGAAGGTGAATAACATGGCAGGAACTCCCCAATACCTCTCAGTCCTATCTATTAACGTTAACAGACTGAACTCTCCAATTAAGCGACATAGACTGTCTGGTTGGATTTAAAAACAAGACCCTTCTATCTGCTGCCTGCAGGAGTCACATCTTGCCCGTAAAAACAAACACATTTTCAATGTTAAAGGCTGGAACAAAATCTACCAAGCAAACGGCCCCCATAAACAGGCTGGATTTGCAATCCTAATATCAGATAAAATAGACTTCAAATTAAAATACGTGAGAAGAGATAAAGAAGGTCGCTACATACTAATTAAAGGATCTCTCCTTCAGGAGGATATTACAATTCTAAATATCTATTCGCCAAACAATAGAGCACCCAAATTTATCCAAGAAACACTAGTTTCCCTCAAATCCCATATAGATCCAAAGACATTAATTGTTGGGGAATTTAACACACCACTCTCCCCACTAGATAGATCAACTCGGCAAAAACTCAACAGAGAAACCGCAGATCTAAACAGCTGTATAGATCAACTAGACTTAACAGACATCTACCGAACATTTCACCCAGAAGCATCAGAATACCCGTTTTTCTCAGCAGCACATGGAACGTTTTCTAAAATAGACCACATTTTAGGCCACAAAGCAAACTTGTCTAAATTCAGAATCATTGAAATTATACCTTGAATTCTCTCTGACCACAAGGGAATAAAATTAGAACTCAATACCAAAAGCCACCAAAGAAAGTCCGGTATCACATGGAGGCTGAACAACACAATGCTGAATCATGAGTCGGTCATGGAAGAGATTAGAAAGGAAATTCAAATGTTCATGCTATTGAACAAAAATGAACACACAAATTACCAGCTCCTATGGGACACATCAAAGGCAGTACTCAGAGGCAAGTTTATAGCTCTGAGATCCTACATCAACAAATTGGAGAGATCTGAAACTAGCAATTTAGTGACACATCTAAACCTCCTTGAAAAAGAGCAGCAAGATAAACCCCAATCCAGTAGACAGAAAGAAATAATCAAAATTAAATCAGAATTAAATGAATTAGAATCTAAAAAAACTATAGAAACAATCAAGAAAACAAAGAGTTTGTTCTTCGAAAAAAATAACAAAATTGACAGACCCTTAGCAAATCTTATCTGAAAAAGAAGAGAACATACCCAAATTAATCAACTCAGAGATGAGAATGGAAACATCACCACGGAAACAACCAAGATTCTGAACATTATAAGAGAATACTTCTAAATACTTTATGCCAATAAGTTTGAGAACTTGACAGAAATGGACCTTTTCCTAGCAAATATTGACATGCCAAACTAAACCAAGATGAGTTAAACTATCTTAACAGGCTAATATCAAGCATGGAAATAGAAACAGCAATAAGAGACCTCCCAGCTAAGAAAAGTCCAAGACCAGATGGTTTTACAGCAGAATTTTACAAGGGTTTCAAAGCAGAGCTCACACCAATACTCCTCCAACTCTTCAAAGAAATTGAAAGAGAAAGTTCACTGCCGAACACATTCTATGAAGACATCAAAACCCTCATCCCAAAACCAGGCAGGGACTCATCAAAGAAAGAGAACTATAGACCCATTTCTTTGATGAACATTGATTCAAAACTTATCAACAAAATTTTGGCCAATCGACTTCAACAACTCATCCAAAAAATCATACACCACGATCAAACAGGATTCATTTCAGGGATGCATAGCAGTTAAATATACGCAAATCAATTAATATTATTCATCACATCAACAGGAGCAAGAATAAGAACCACATGGTTATCTCAATAGATGCAGAAAAAGCATTCGACAAGATCCAATACCCCTTTATGATGAAGGTTTTGGAAAAATTAGGAATCCACAGAACATTCCTCAATACAATAAAGGTTTTATATGACAAACCTACAGCCAGAATTATACTCAATGTTGAAAAACTAAAGCCATTTCCTCTTAACTCAGGAACAAGACAAGGATGCCCACTCTCTCGACTTCTCTTCAATCTAGTATTAGAATGCTTATCTACAGCAATAAGAAAAGATGCAGATATAAAGGGGATCCAAATAGGGAAAGAAGAAAAAAAACTCTCCCTCTTTGCAGATGACATGATCTTATATTTAAAGAATCCCACAATCTCCACTCCCAAATTACTCAAGGTCATTCAAAACTTTGGCAAAGTAGCAGGGTATAAAATTAACCCCCCAAAATCAATGGCTTTTCTGTATGCCAACAATGAGAAAAGTGTGGCTGAAATTAGGAAAGCAACTCCATTCGTGATAGATAGCCCCACAAAAAATAAAATACCTAGGAATTAACTTAACTATAGAAGTGAAGGACCTCTATGATGAAAACTTTAAAATCTTAAAAAAGGATATCAACACAGAACTTAAAATATGGCAAAACCTCCCATGCTCCTGGATTGGAAAGATAAACATTGTGAAAATGGCAATACTTCCCAAGGCTATCTACAAATTCAACGCAATACCTATCAAAATTCCAACCTCATTCTTCAAGGAAGTATAAGAGGCAATCCAAAAATTCATATGGAACAATAAAAGACCCCGAATAGCAAAAACGCTCCTCAACGGAAAGAACACTGCTGGAGGAATATCAATATCAAATTTCAAACTCTACTATAAAGCCATAGTAATCAAAACAGCTTGGTATTGGCATAAGAACAGACCTCAGGACCAATGGAATAGAATTGGAAACCCAGAAATGAACCTACAGACTTATAGCCATGTAATATTTGACTTCACATAGAACTCCCCTATGACCCAGCAATCCCACTTTTGGGCATTTACCCAAATGTTGACAAACAAGACCACACTAAAGCAACCAGCACAACTATGTTTATTGCAGCATTATTTACCAAAGCTAAGATATGGAACCAACCCAGATGCCCCTAAGTAGATGAATGGATCAAGAAAATGTGGTATATATACACAATGGAATTCTATGCCTCCATCAGAAAGAATGACATTGCCCCATTTGTTAGGAAATGGAAAAACTTGGAAAAAATTATATTAAGTGAAATAAGCCAGGCCCAAAGAAACATAGGTCCCATGGTTTCCCTTATTTGTAATACCTAGTAGATGTGTGAGTCAAGCGGAAAAGGTCAGATAAAGTGATGTCAGGAAAATGAACCCTTAGATATGTATTTTATTGTTTTTTTTTTCATGCATGTGTTTCTAACGCATTTATAAGATTATCTCTTTGTTGCTTTGTATGTCCCTCCCCCACAGTATAATGGCTGCTTTCACTATATTTGATGTCAGTATAACTTGTGGAGGAGATGGAGAAAAACCAGTTGTTTAAGGATACAGGTGGACCTGTTGCAACAATGAGAAGTACAAGTTGTCATGTCCAAATCGAGCTTTACAAGGTCGGTGCAGGTGGGGGGGAGGGAAAGGGGGAAGAAGGAGAAGGATTGGGATTGGGGGGAAGGGGGAGGTTGGGAAGGGATGTGAAGGGTAAACAAAGGAGGAAGCTGCAATGCTTGGTAAGAAATGTACACATTATCCTGTCCATGTAATTGTAACTCCTCTGTACAGTATGTTCACAAATAAAATTAAATTAAATTAAAAAAAATGGCAAGATACTGAGTAAAACTACAAACTATTTTTAGAAAGATGAGTTGAATCAAAGTTAAGATGAATAAATAATAATATATTTGTATAGCTTTTAGAATCCAAAGTCTATTAGTTCTAGGGTTAGGGTTACTGTTCTAGTTCACGGTAGACTTAGGCTTAGGGAAGGGTAAGCTCTATGGTAAAACTGAGTTTTCTGCTAATATTTTCAAGTAAAATAAGTTTGAGATTTAACAAAAACTACAGAGTTTTACTTGTTAAGGTTGAATTGGGTTAAATTTAGATTTAGGTTTCTAGTAAGATTTATATATAGTTAGTGTTACGTATTGAAGTATATTTTAAATGATCCTTTAACTCCTTTTTGGAGATATAGGAGTTCAGTAAACGTTAAGATCAGTGGAAACTGTGATAGTTTTCATGATATGAAGATTTGAGGTTAATGATTCATAATAGGGAACTATTTCAGGGTCCAAGTCAGGGAATTTGTAGGATTTGGAACAAACTGCAAATCATTTCAAAGACAATGAGTATCTGTTAGAATGTGTCTAAACTCGAGTGTTTTCCATTAATTTTAGGATTGGGTTACTATTATCATCAAGGTGACTCTTAGGGTTTTGTCCAAGATTAGAGTTAGGATTAGGGAAATGGAAGGTTGAGAAATTGAGTGACTTACTTTCTTTGTGTATATATATGCACTATTCTAAGGCTTGAACTCAAGGCTTGGCTTCTGCCCCTGAGCTTTTTGCTGTAGGCTAGCATTCTACCACTTAACTCATGATTCCACTTCCAGCTTTCTTTGACAGTGAATTGGAGATGAGAGTCTCACAGACATTCCAATCTAAGCTGACATTGAACTGAGATCCCCAGATCTCTGCCTTCTGATATAAGGTACTACTAATGCCCAGGAAAGTGCCCAAATTATACTTATTGTTTTTACTTGTGTTCGAGATTGAGACTTGAATTCATTATCTGACAGCTTTGCTCACTAAGTAGCACTCTGCCACTTGAGCCATATCTTCAAAAATGATTATTTTAAATAGCTGGAAATCATTAAATTTTCTTCAGATGATAAGTATCATCAGTGTTGTTCTAAAACTTATCCTAATCAAAAAGATTTATTGACCCTCGAGATTATCTGAGCAGATTCTCCTGCTTTGCTTCTAATTGCATAACATTGTAGGGACATGATTTTTTAATTATTAAGTAGCAAAGCAGTTATCATTAAACAAAACAGTTTATGCGTACAATATACTTTGATCAATGTCAACCCTTTCAACATTCTCATCCATCCCTCCCCTATACACCTCTTCCTTCACTCTTCTTAATTTTGTAGGATATTTACTGAATTCCTCTCTGCATTTTACACCTTTTCTCCTATTCAATCTTCTACCTTTTCCCAATTCACTCCTCTATTGACTACCCACTTCCATATGATCCAGCAATTCTACTCCTGGGCATTTACCCAAAAGATTACAAACCAGGATATAGTAACGTTTTCAGCACAACCATGCTTACAGAATCAGCCCAAATACTCCTCAAGAGAGAAATGAACCAAGTAAATGTAATACACCCACCCACCCACTCCCCCACACACACACTCACACACACACACACACACACACACACACACACACACACACACACACACACATAAACACACTGGAAATTCTACTTACCCATCAGAAGAATATTGTACCATTTGTATCTCTCATTTCTCATTTCATCTGCCTGGTATCTCATTGCCATCGTATTGTCCCTGTACTGCAGTAACTAACACATGCAAACTGATGTAAAAGATTTTCAGGTTATGGGCTAACCATAGATTCCTTAGTATGAGTTCTCTGCTCATTCTCTTTGTCTATTCATGCCTTTGAGTAGTGATTGTACAGATTCATTTGAACCATTTGCTACACAGAAAAGAGATGAACCATACATATATATGTATGTACACATATATATGATTATATATATACACACATATATATATATATACATACATGGATATATGCACACATATGGATATATATTAAATACTTGAGTATATTTTATGTTTTCAAGAATTATGGAGTTAACAAACATCACATGCATTTTCCTACCTTTTCAACTTTTTCAAAACCTAAAGAACTTTGTCTCTTTTGAATACCCAATTTTTAAGATAATATCACCATCTCTGATCTGTCAGTGGCCTTGAAATTAGATGTTCAAATAGGACAAAGTTATTTAGGCTTTTTGGTGGAAGAGAGGAGTATTACTAGGGTTCTATTCAGGTGTTCTCTGCTTGTTAGATAGGACTTTAGTTGTATAGCAACAAGCAGTTCAATTACTTTTGCCATACTTCTGGTCCATTTTATTTACTTGAGGTCTTGAACTTTTTGCCCAGGTTTGATCTCAGATTGACTGAATGATCTTAGATTGCTTCTTTTGTCTCCCACACAATTAGCTAGGATTAAAGATGTGAACTACAATGGCCAGCACATTTGTTGAGATGGCTGTCTTGGCAGTTATTACTTTGGCCTGGCCTGAGACAAAGATCCTTGTCATTTCTGCTTCCCAATCAGCTGGGATTACAGATGGGGCTACTATACTTGGTGTACATGACAAGTTCTGTTTTGTGTGTGTGTGTGTGTGTTGGTCGCGGGGCTTGAAATCTGGACACAAGCATTGTCCCTGCACTCTTCAGCTCAAGTAGAGTGCTCTACCGCTTGACTCACAGCACCAGCATCGGTTTTATAGTGGTTTTATTGGAGATAAGAGTCTCACGGACTTTTTCTCGAACTGTCTTTGAACCGTGATCCTCAGATCTCAGCATCCTGAGTAGCTAGGATTACAGGCATGAGCCAACGATGCCCAGCACACCTTCTATCTTTTAAAAGAGGTTTTCATTGTAAAAATGCTGTGTAGAGGGGTTATAGTTACATGAGCAAGTTAATGAGTACATTTTCTATCAAGCATTGTTACCTCCTCCTTTGTTTTTCCCCTCCCCTTCCCTCCCACCTCTACACTCCCCTCTACTCCCTTCCCCTCTTCCCCACCTATATTGTAAATATACTTTTTCAACATAGTGTCTTGTGCATCTCATTGTTACAATGCGTCAGCCTGTATCACTATTTATCTATTTTGTTTTGTCCCTTCCCCTCCCGAAGCTAGAGAAGGGTGTATACAAGATGCAGGGCACCGACACTAAATACAGTGAAAACAAAGGTTAAACCATGGGGGAGGAACATAAAAAAAACACATGGTAGATTGTAAATCCTATCTTGGGGTTCATTTTGCTTAACAGCATCTTATCTGGTCATATGGAGATAGCTTTTGAACTTTTATGCTTGTCCCAGACATATAATAATTATTGCAAATAAGGGAAACCATAGGACCAATGTTTCTTTGGTTTTGGCTTACTTCACTTGATATAAAGTTTTCTAAGACCTCACTTAGAGCCACCCTATGATCCAGCAGTCCCCATTTGTGGGCATTTACACAAATGATCACCACAAACAAGACCATACTAAGCTACCGGTACAACTATGTTTATTGCAGCATTATTTACCATAGCTAAGATATGGAACCAACCCAGATGCCCCTCAGTAGATTAATGGATCAAGAAAATGTGATACACACACACACACACACACACACACACACACACACACACACACACACACACTGGAATTCTATGCTTCCAATCAGAGAAAATGGCATCGCCCCATTTGCTAGGAAATGGAAAGACGCAGAAACAATTATATTAAGTGATTAAGGTCCCATGGTTAATCTTACTTGGAGTAACTTGTACATGGTACCGTATAAGAGGATGTTATGTGAAAGGAACCCCAAGATAGGGACACAAATGTTTTTATTACATGAGATTCTTATCTGTATATTATCCCCCAAATAAAGTTGGAAGGGGAGCTGTCATTCAAATACAGAGCACCACCTTTGAGGGAAAAAGCCTAAGTGACAAGGTAAGGTCCTAAGTTTAAACCATAATATCAGCCCTCAAAAAAGTTGATTTATTTTTATTTTTTTATTTTTATTTTTTAATATTATTTTATTTTATTTGAGAACATACTGTACAGAGGGCTTACAATTACATTGGCAGGATAATGGATACATTTCTTACCAAGCATTGCAGCCTCCTCCTTTGTTTACCCTTCACCTCCCTTCCCAGCCTCCCCCCTCCCCCCACCCAATTATACCCCCTCTCCCCCTCCACCGACTTTGTAAAGCTGGTTTTGACATGACATTTTGTGATTTCTTTACCTTGAGGTTTTTATTAAATTGCTCCGGAAAATAATCGACGTTGCATTTATGTTTAGCATTACTATTAAAATCATGTTATATTTAGTTATGTTATTCTTTATTTTCTTAAATTTTACTTACACTTTAATATCCAGTAATGATAAGAGATGATTACTGTTACACAAGTTTTTATGTTAGTTGAATATATGGAGGAGAGGTGCATACAAGGAGTTTGGACTGAAAATAGATATTTGCAAGGTCTTCACATAAGAATTGATAGTTGAAGGAGCTGTGGGCATGTATGAAATAAACTAAAGAAACCAGCAAGGAAAGATAAGGTATGATTCTGGAAAGCAAACAATTTTGGAAGAAAAACAAAGCAAGGAAAATATGTATCTTTTGGTAAGAAATTTGTAACCCACCTACACATTTAATTCCTTATTTCTAGTGGAAGGCATTTCAGTTAACTTTATTTTACAAAGTTAAACATGAATGACATTTAATACTAACTGGCCTGTGTCTCAGGTAAGCAATTATTCTAGCCAGGTGCAAGGGCTCATGCCTATAATCCTAGTTATGCAGAGAGCTGAAACATCTAGATCATAGTTCAAAGCCAGTATGGAGAGGAAAATTGGTGAGACTTTACTGTGGCACTGTGGCTCAAAGTGGCAGCACTAGTCTTTAGTAATAAATATCAGAGACAGAACCCAGGCCCTGAGTTCAAGCTCTCTGAAATTATTCTTAAAATACATGTTCTCAGTATTTCTTCAATTTGTCAAGAAGAATGCTTTAAACTTAGGGATTTTTTTATTGCATGTTGTCAGAATTGATTTTTAAGATGTTCAGAGAAAAATTATTTATAGTAAGAACTGGTTTGTATTGCTTTGTATTACATTTTGCTTCTACACCTATAGATCAGCTGGAAAGTAGATGGCCAAACCCCTCCTCCCTCCACCAAAGTTGTAAAGTTCATTTTTTCAACATAATGACTTGTATATCTCATTGTTGCAATGTGTCCACCTGTACCCGTAGTTAAAGGATTTGTTTATGCCCTTCCCCTACACAAATTGTACCAACATCAAATACAGTGAAAGCAGGGGGAGAGACATAAAAAGCAATATAGAAATCATCTTAAAAATATGTTAGAAACAACTGCATTAAATAAAAAAAATTGAATACTTATCCTGGGGTTCATTTCCCTAGCATCCATTTATGTGAATTTTTTGCTTGCCTCAGACATATACTAGTTATTGCAAATGAGGGAAGCCATGGGACCTATGTTTCTTTGGGTCTGGCTTACTTCACTTAATATAATTTTTCCAAGTCTTTCCATTTCCTAACAAATGGGGCAATGTCATTCTTTCTGATGGAGGCATAGAATTCCATTGTGTATATATACCACATTTTCTTGATCCATTCATCTACTGAGGGGCATCTTGGTTGGTTCCATATCATAGGTATGGTAAATAATTCTACAATAAGCATAGGTGTGCTGATAGGTTTACTATGATCTTGTTTGTGATCATGTGGGTAAATGCCCAACAGTGATATTGCTGGGTCATAGGGGAGCTCTATGTGGAGTCTTTTGATGAACCTACATACTGCTTTCCAAAGTGTTTGAACAAGTTTACACTCCCACCAACAATGCAGTAAGGTTCCCTTCTGACTACATCCCCTCCAGCATCAGTTGTTATTAGAGTACTTGAGTATAGCCATTCTAATTGGGTGAGGTGGTACCTCAATGTTGTTTTTATTTGTAATTCTTTTATGGCTAGAGAGGTTGAGTATTACTTCATGTGTTTACTGGCCATCCTTCTTTCCCCTTCAGAGAAGTTTCTCAAGTCTTTAGCCCACTTATTTAAGGGGCAGTTGTTTCTCTGAAGATTTGTTGTTGAGGGATTTAATTTTTTGAGTTCCAGGTATATTTTAGATATGAGACCCTTATCCGTTGAATGACTAGTGCATATCTTCTCCCAATCCATACGCTTTCTAGTGATCTTGCTAGCTATGTCCTTTGCCATGCACAAGCTCTGCAATTTCATGAAATCCAATTTGTCCCATTTGTCTTTGATTTTTTGTATTTCTGGGTTTCTGTTAAGAAAATTTCGGCCTGTGCCAAGGAGACCTAGGGTTTCTCCTATTCCTTCCTGTAATGTTTTCAGAGTAAGACTTCAAAATTTAAAGTTTCAAGTATTACAAGAAGATCTTTGATTCATGTTGAATGGATGTGAGTAGCTTGAGCTGTTGCATAATTTGTGTGTGTGTGTGTGTGTGTGTGTGTGTGTGTGTGTGTGTGTGTGTGTTTGTAAGGGTGTTATGTGTATCATTGACATCAAGGATAAGGAACTTGGTTCCTTTTTCTGAGATATACATTATGATGTTTCTTTGTTGGTGGTGGACTCTGATTGCTTGCCTTTTCCTGATGTGAACATTCTAGCTCAATTTTTCAATTAAAGTTTCTTATTATTGAACATATAATGCTCTAATATTGCTTTGTCTTTAGTCCGACATCTAGGATCTTCTTTTCTTCTTAAATATTAACATTCAATATGAATTTTACCTCTTGACTAATTTTCCCCTTTAATTTGCATTTTGAAATAAGAATTATAATATCTTTGATCTCTGTATTCATGAAGAAAAACCATTTTGAATTCTCTATTTAATGTAATAACACCTGGACAGATTTGTTAGCACCAAGAACTTAAATTTTCTTTTGTAGTTTTAGTTTAATATACCCTCTTCTATGTTTTTAGAATGGGTAGACAAAGAATTCCCACAATGCCTCACAACTTTTATCTTTCATTTTGTCTGTCCTTCCTTGTCACTGCTAAATTGTTCTGGATACATGTATTAGCTACCCCAACCCCTGCAAAGCTGTTGCTGCTACCCAATTTACTGACAATACAACTCAGCAATTACAGTCACAATTACCCTTTCCCTGGTATCCTATTCTCTCCTACTCATTTTGCTACCCATAATTCTTAACACCATGGTTCCAGCCACCTGATCTCTGACACCCCTGTCTCTGCTACAACATTCACAAACAAAGCAAAGCAAGAGTAGGTACAGACAGTCGACTTGGGTACTTCTCTTGCAGGCACAATGGGACGTTATTCCTCAGGTATTTAACATGAGGGACTAACTAGTGGTGGAAAGAAAAGACGTTACTCAGAGGGGACTAATATCTAAGTATATCAACTTATAACTTGTTGCTAGGAAAAGCAGGTCCTAAGGTGAATGTTAATGAAAAAAGGAAATTTCACAAAATATTGGGGATGATATAAATAAAAATTTTAGCTTAATCTCTTCTACCAGTGATCTGAATTATTTTATGACATATATATGTAACTACTTTGCATTTTAAAAAGTATATGAAGATGCACATTTATGTGGTACTTATATTAATTTATGGAATATTTGCATATGACCATGTTAATGATTCTCAATAGTTTATGCTTTATGAACTGCTCATGAGTCTGCCTTTGGCAATATGAATTGAGCTCTCTAACAATAAATGGGATTTCATTGTCAAATCCTACAAGGATATTACTGAAGCAAATACCAAAATGAATGCTGGAACAAGAAAACTGAACAAAGCTACAAGTTTGAAGGGAAGGGATCAGTGGCAAGGGCTATGATAAAAGAGAAATTCTTCACCATGTAATCTTTGTTGAATTGCTAGCTTATTAAACATTCTTAGAAAGCAGAACATGATTTTTGAATCTAGCCTTTTGGAACCTCTTTAATGAGTGGTTAAACAAAAAATTATCAAAATGACTGAAAATCCACTATTAGATTAACATTATACTCAAAGTTCCCTTGAGATGCAGGTAGGCTGGATTCCTTTTCTATTAAATTAATGGAATAATCTTCCTTTTGCTTGGTTGGACAGTCCATGACACTTGTTCCAAAACAAGAAAAGATACTGGAGAGAAAAAAAGAGGAAGGAGAGCTAAGGCTGCTGAAATTAGCATATTTCCCATTTGGACTTTAATGCTTTGTGACTACAAAGAATTAGAATTTCATCTTAAGATAATAATTTCAAAATGGATGTGCTAAAGGATAGCTTCGAAATGTAATATTTAATGCTGTAGCATTACTTGAAGACAAAGGTTTACAGAAAACTTTAAATTCCAGAAACACTGTAATGTTCCAATAAACACCTAGGAGAAATATAATTTAAAAATTCATCTGTTCAAAGCAAATCCTGGCATGAAAGTCTGTGAGTCAGTTATCTCCAAACAGGAAGTGGCACTGTAGCTCAATTTGGAGTGGGCTCCCCTTGAGCTAAAGAACTCTGGGATATGTTAATACCCAAGCCCTGAGTTCAAGGCCCATAACTGACAAAAATAAATTTTAAAGAATTAAATCATTAGGGCTGGAAGAAGACTCAGTGGTAGAGTCATTGTATTGCATGCATGAAGTCTTAGGTTCAATTCTTCAGCACCATATAAGCAGAAAAAACTAGAAGTGGCACTGTGGCTAAAGTGGTTGTGCGCTAGCCTTTAGCTGAACAGCTCAGAGACAGCACCCAGACCCAGAGTTCAGGCACCCCTACCAACAACATCAACAACAACAACAACAAATTAAGGCATCAAACAACCTGAAGATGTTGTCCAGAATAATGAATGCAGCATTATCCGTTGACATGACTCAGTGACTTGAAACCAAGTTTACCAGGGGAGATGGTGGGTATTTTGTGTGTGTGTCAAAACATGCAAAATTATTTTCTACTTTCCCAGGGAAGGAGAAAGGAGGAAATGGGGGGGGGAAGAGTGAGGTGTTTGGTGGACTTGCCTTTTGGTTCACTGATAGATTGCTGGAGTCAAATTCAGAGAAATTCTGCTTGCAATCCTAGTTGCCTGCGTAATGACGAAGGCATGTCCTGGAAGTGATTTTGTCCTGTCCTTGGCCTGGTTCCAACCACCACTGGATAATCCAAGTCCCACTGGAAGACCAAGATGCCTTGAAGACTACTGATCCATTGTGCAGGTGGACCTAACCACAGCCAGAATAGGCAGAAAATGCAATTCCGAGGGAAGCACTGGAAATCTACAGCAGGCAGAGATTTTTTTAATATATTTTTATTGTAAAAATACTGTACAGAGGGCTCAGAGTTACAGGATTAGGTAATGAGTACATTTCGTATACAGCATTGTTACCTCCTCCGTTGTTTTTCTCCTACCATCCTTTCCTTCCCCACATCTCCAACTCCTCCCTCCTCGACCCCTGCCTGAGATTGTAAATTCATTTTCTGCACAGTGTCCTGTATATCTCATTGTCACAATGGTCAACCTGAATCCCCATTTAAGCATTCTGCTATATCCCTTCCTCTCTCCAAATTACAGATATATATATATATATATGTATATATGTATATATATATATATATATATATATATACTATATATATATATACTTCTTCAGGTGTCTAATGGACATTTTTTATTTCATCTTCAAAGAAGTCTCTCTTTAAGTCTTCAGCCAATTTAGATATTGGACAGTTGTTCCTTTGAGGATGTGTTGTTGGGGTATTTATGATTTTGAGTCCTAAGTATATTTTCTATATAAGACTTTGTCTGCTTTATGACTCATGAAGAACTTCTCCCACTAAGTGGGCTTTTTATTGATCTTGCTGTCTATGAACTTTACCTTGCAGAAGCTCTGCTGTTTCATGCAATCCCATTTGTCCAACCTCTCTTTGATTTGTTTTGTTTGTGGTTCTCTATTAATATATATATATATATATATATATATATATATATATCACCCTGCATGATATATATGATACATAAATATGTATATGGATCTAGCTTTCGTTTTCTACAGGTGTATAACCAATTTTACCAGCACCATTTACTGAAAAGGCTGTTTTTCTTCCGTTCTATTTTTTTAGCTCCCTTGTCAAAGATTAGGTTGCAATATGTCAGTGTGTTTATTTTTGAGTCTTCAGTCCTATTCATTGGTCCTCAGAACTCTTCTTGTGCCAGTACCAAGCTCTTCTTATTATTGTGGCTTTTTAGTATAGTTTGAAATTTGGAACTGATATTGCTCCAGTGCTCTTCTTTCTTCTAAGAATTGATGAAACTACAGCCAGCATTATACTTAAAGGTGAAAAGTTAAAGGCATTTCTTATTAATTCAGGAGATAAGGATGTCTGCTCTCTCCACTCCTCTTCAACTACTTAGTATTAGAATGCTAGCTGGGACATTAAGACAAGATGCAAATTTAAAAGGAATCCAAATAGTGAAAGATGAAGTAAAACGTAAAAGATGACCAACGGAATAGAATTGAAAACACAGGAACGAACCTACAGTCCCATAGCCATCTAATTTTCGATAAGGGAGCTGAAAAATAGAATGGAAGAAAGAAAGCCTCTTCAGTAAATGGTGCTGGCAAAATTCATCCACTACTTGTAGAAAACTAAAGCTAGATCCTTATTTATCACCCTGCAACAGAATCAACTCCAAATTGATTAAAGACCTCAGAGTCAAAGTAGACACTCTGAAAATATTACAGGATGGAATAGGAGAAACCCTAGGTGTCCTTGGCACAGGCCGAAATTATCTTAATAGAGACCCAGAAACACAAAAAAAATCAAAAAAAGGTTGGACAAATGGGATTGCATGCAATTGCAGAGCTTCTGCCTGGCCAAGGGCATAGCTAGCCAGATCACTAGAAAGCCCACGGATTGGGAGTAGATATTCACTAGCCATACAATTTACAAGGGTCTCATATCTAAAATATACTTGGAACTCAAAATATTAAATCCCCCAACAACAAATCCTCAAAGAAACAACTGCCCAATAAATAAGTGGGCTAAAGACTTAAAGAGAAACTTCTCTGAAGAAGAAAGAAGGATGGCCAATAGACACATTTAGAAATGCTCAACATCCTTAGCCATAAAAGAAATGCAAATCAAAGCAACATTGAGATACCACCTCACTCCAGTTAGAATGGCAAAAATCAAGAACTCTAACAACAGCAGATGCTGGAGGGGATATGAACAGAAGGGAACCTTACTTCACTGTTGGTGGGAATGTAAACTTGCTCAACCACTTTGGAAAGAAGTATGGAGGTTCCTCAAAAGACTTCACATAGAGCTAACCTATGACCCAGCAATCCCACTTTTGGGCATTTACCCAAATGTTGACAAACAAGACCACACTAAAGCTACCAGCACAACTATGTATATTGCAGCATTTTTTACCATAGCTAAGATATGGAACCAACCCAGATGCCCTTCAGTAGATGAATGGATCAAGAAAATGTGGTATATATACACAATGGAATTCTATGCCTCTATCAGAAAGAATGACATTGCCCCATTTGTTAGGAAATGGAAAAACTTGGAAAAAATTATAGTAAGTGAAGTAAGCCAGGAACAAAGTAACACAGGTCCCATGGTTTCCCTTATTTGCAATATCTAGTATATGTATGAGTCAAGCGGAAAAATTCAGATAATGTGATGTTAGGAAAATGAATCCTTAGATAGGTATTTTAATGTTTTTTTTTTTGTTTCATGCATGTGTTTCTAATGCATTTATAAGATTATTTCTTTGTTGCTTTGTATGTCCCTCCCCCACAGTATAACCCCCACTTTCAATATATTTGATGTCAGTGTAACTTGTGGAGGAGATGGGGAAAAACAAGTCGTTTAAGGATTCAGGTGGACCTGTTGCAACAATGAGAAGTACAAATTGTCATGTCAAAAATGAGCTTTACAATGTCGGTGGGGGTGGAGGGATGGGAGGAAGGATTGGGTGGGGGGTGAGTGGGAGGCTGGGAAGGGAGGTAAAGGGTAAACAAAGGAGGAGGCTGCAATGCTTGGTAAGAAATGTATGCATTATCTTGCCCATGTAATTGTAACCCCTTTGTACAGTATGTTCACAAATAAAATAAAAATTAAAAAAAAAACATGGGTACTCCACCACTTTTTGGTTCAATCACTTCTAACCTCAAAGATATACTTTGCTAACAAAATGCTTAGAAGAAACCGAAGAATACTTCACTTTTATCTTCTCTCTTAAGAATCTCTTTAGATACCATATCAGGACCAGTGAAGTTATTCTTTCAAAAATTATTTCAATAGATTATCTTTCTCTTGGTCTTGCATTTGCTCAGAAGGATGTATGGAAAAGAATAGAGTTAAATCATCCATACCTTTTATGACAGTGTCTGTTACAAAATGACAATGCTCCTATGTCCTATGTCTCTGTCCTTCTCTTAGCTCTTGCGTGATTTCCAACTAATCACAGATTCTTGGCTTCAAGTCTAGTGAAGGTGAAGCACTATAAGTCCTTCCCCACTGCTACCTCTTCATGGTTTCTCTTTTAAAACTCTTTTATTTGGATGTGGAATTTATTTTCATGTCTTCATTCAATCCATTCTAAATTGTAGTGAGCTAAATAGGCTCTGTAAAATCACTTTAGGTAGCAAAAATATTAAGACAATATATCAAAAAGTTTGGCCTCCCTCCACTGCTGAAGCCAATATGCTTAGCTAGGGCTTCTAAGAACACGTTTTCTTGACTTTTCAATTTGCTCAATTCTTTTCTGATCCCAAAACTTTTGGGCTTATGTAATAAGAGAAGTCTTCACTATCTCGTTAATAAGGATATTATATTTTTGAGCTACTAAGAAATGTGAAATCATTGGTTTCAAGTATCCAATCAGGTTTTTTTCTGTAGTTCAGTGCTTCACATGCAAAGACATTGTAGAACGTATTACAAACATTTTTGAGTGCACTTTTTCCCTAAATATTTTGACCCAAATTATCTTTTTCAGAGAATTACTATTTGGTAATTAAAGTCAATACACAAATTTTGATTTTTTTTTAAGAACGTTGAATTTAAATTCCACTACAACCTTGTTTCACACAGTGAGTAGATTTCCTGGGTAAGGACAATTCTCAAGGGAACCTACAGGACTTATACCAAGGGTTCTGAGGTTTGTTTGTTTAGTATGAACATGAGCCATCTTCACCCACTTTGCTCCCTCTCAGTTAAGTCTCCATTGATTATTTTGCATGAAAGCCTATTTTCCCAAGAAATTTTAAATTTTCCTAATAGGCTAAGTTGTTAAAAAGTTTGAACAAATTAAAATTTACCTGTCAGTTTTGGGGGGTGTGCAGTCGTGGGGCCTGAACTCTGGGCCTGGGCGCTGTAGCTCAGCTCTTCAGCTCAAGGCTAGCGCTCTACCACCTGATCCACAGCACCACTTCCGGCTTTTTTTTTCTTTTTGCTTATGTGGTGCTGAGGAATTGAACCCAGGGCCTCAGGCATGCAAGGCAAGCGCTCTTACCACTGAGCCACCTTCCCAGCCAAACCTGTCATAATTTTAAAACTCTTTTGAAATTCCTTTATTAGAACCACAAGTTCATCAATCCTAACTCCACCTTTAATATCAAAAACAGTTAACATGTTGTTTTCATGATATAGTGTCCATGAAACTACTATTTTCCAGTGGCTTTGTTATGCATATATATAGCCTTATAATCTGATGATAAGCAAAATGAACTCCAAGATATGGAAACAGAGAGTATTATTTGTGATTGTTGTTTTTAATGTACTATGTGATTTCCATTTTCTTTTGGGGTTATCCCCTATGCTTTTTTCCCTGCTGTATTTGATTTTGGTAGCCTGTGTATTGTGTATATATTTACCTTAATTAAGGAAGGGACGAGGAACAACAAAATGGTGAGACAAAGGACAAAGGCAAACCAATGCAATAGCAATACTCACAAGACAATATGTTGGAAATGTACATTACAACTTGTGAGGGGTACTGGGGTCAAGGAAAACTGTGAAGAAAATGAGGGAAGGGGTAACAAGTTTGAAAAGTTATGTATTCACTACCTTAAAGTTACTGTAACCACACTGTACATCACTTTGACAATAAAATTAAATTTAAAAAATAAGCTGCATGAAATAAAATTTCACTGTATTGGTAAAGTACATAGTACTCTTTATGTAGTAACTTTTTAAAATTCCATACTTTTGGTGTCTAATTTGAATTAATTACCCCTTTTTAATCAGAGGACCATCAACTTGAATGCTATCCAACTAGACAATATTTTCACAATATACTTACCAATATTTTGAAAAAAGAATAAATATAGTACTTTCTCATACTAAAAGTGAAAACAGTTTAATTCTATGGAAACAAATAACTTGTAAAAGTAAATAAGTTGTTAAGAAGACAGAATATATGTGTTCGTCAACATTCCAATGACTAGTAATTACTCATTTTCAAATTCTGAAGATTCCATACCTGAGAGATTCAAAACAATACCGGCTTGCATGTTATGTAATTTTACAATAGATGCATTTTCCAATGGGGTGTTACAGATTGAGAGACAACAGAAAAATAACCATGTTCTGGTAGAGGATAAAACTATGTAGCATCGGTAATAATTAATTCTTCAAGAGTAAGCAATTGTTTATCACAATAAGCTATTATTTTTATGACCACCAATACCAATATTTATGATATAGAGTCATCCTAGCCCAAAATTCTCCAACTTTTAGGGTGCATCTCAAACTTCCCTTAATTCATATGATAAATAGCTTATCTCTATTGTGAAAAAATACAACTCTGCTAATGTGATGCGATTCATGTTCTGGTAAGAACACCACAATAAAGTGGGTTGCATCATTTTCCCCCCACTGGTATTTTTGAGATCAGAACATTTGCAAATATTACTTATATTTATAATTTTTAGCTATCATATAAATTCTGGATGCTAAGATTGGAAGATTACAGTTGAAAGCCCACCCAGGCAAGAATATTCCCTAGATTCTTATCTCCAATAAACTTCTCAGCAAAAGCCAGATGAAAGTGGCACTGAGGTTGAAGTGGTAGGGCATGAGCCTTGAGCATAAACAGGCTCAGAGACAGTGTCCAGGCCCAGAGTAAAAGCCCTAGGACAAACCAATAAAACAAAAACAAAAATAAAATCAAACCCCAAATGTAACATTTTTCTCACTGTATACAGTAGCAAATAATTAAGGAAATTGCTTCCTGTGTTACATACAGGTAGAAGAAAGAAGATGTCACACGATTATACTCTTCATACCATGTTATACCAAAGACTCCAAAAATTTCTCTTATTCTAAATTCATAAATTAATGTCATCAATTTGTTGGCAACTCTGTCTACAACATTCACATTATCATTTCATACATGAACTGTTGGAATTATCTATTAACTAAGTTTTTGAAAGAATATTCTAGGCACATAGAATGCAAAATCATTTGTGAATGTCAATTAAACCCTCTAATTAAAAACAATTTTGTAGAATCCTATAGAATATAAAATTACAAACAAAACCAAAATATTTTAAATCTAAATTCTAATTTAGCAAGATCTTCAAAATCCTTCATTAGACGAACTTTGCTATTTTTCCAAGCTTAAGCTTGTGTAATTCTTCATCATTTCTTTGGGTTACAACAGAATGATGATAACTTATTTTTTCAAATTTTGGATGGGAATCATGAGTCATTTTGCATCTAGGAGTGTTCTGTAATGAAGAGAGAATTTAAAACACAAGTGAGGATTAAGTATGAGTTGCATTTCAACAGGAAATTTGACTTCTCAAAACATAATGACAAAATTAGCCCAAATGTCCAACTATGTATTCCTTTCTTGTTTATTTTGTTTTATTAAGTTAAAATTATACACTTTGGTCCAGGGAAGGTATCAATATGTAATTCCATTCTCTAATCTCCTGTCTTAATCTCAGTGCTAGAATTCTAAGCTTGTATCACATTGCCCTGCCATAGTTTCTTGGTTTATTTAATCTAGATATAGACTACCAATTCTGAACTTCTCCAGTGATATTATACACCAGAGTGACTGCTTAAACTTTATCTACTATTTTCAAAGATGTTCTAACATTTGATACAGGATATGAACATTTTCAAATGCACCTGCCAGATCTCTGATTCATTCCTCCATGGATCTGATCCCTTTAATAATGATTATTGATTCTTACTATCTCTGATCCCTACCAATGTAATATTCTCAAACTTATTTGAAGGAAGTTCATTTGAGGACTTTCAAATATTAAAAATTATCACTTGATTCTAGTCTTGTTCAGGACATATATTTATTGTTTTGTAACTTTTCTACACATTCTGAGAGTTGTTTCATTTGTGTATTTGTGTGTGCATATATAAGTGCCTCTGGGTGTATGTGTATGTCTGTATGTATATATGCAAAAGCCTCAAGCTTTTATTAAGCAATCTTGCTCATGACTGATATTCCATCAATTGAGCCATTCTTCCAATCCAGATTTTGACTGCTTAATTTTATATACTGTTGCAAAGAGTGTTCTGCCCAGGCTGGATGCCAATAGAACTTCCCAGACTCCTTTACATTCTTAGGTTTTATTTCTCCAGGAGTATCAACTTTTAAACGACAAACATTTTTGTGAGAGTAATGTCTAAGCTGTAGCCCATATTTTTAACTCAAGAATTCTTTTTTTTTTGTTTTGGTGGGGTGTCTGGTCATGGTGCCTGAACTCTGGTCCTGGGCTCTGTCCCTCAGCAATTCAGCTCACGGCTAGCCCTCTACCACTTGAGTCACAGCGACAATTTTGGCTTTTTTCTTTTTTGCTTAAGTGGTACTGAGGAATCGAACCAAGGGCCTCATGCATGCGAGGCAAGCTCTGTACCTCTGAGACACCTTTCAGCCCTAACTAAAGAATTCTTATAAAGATAGATGAACAGACACATTACACATCTTGAGTGTACACTGTTAGGAATGTGATCGTAAGCTGGGTTATGGAGGGATATGAGGATTGAGGTTCAAAACCAGCCCCAGTAGGAAAGTCCCAGAGACTCTTTTCTCAAATTAACTAAAAGAAAACTGGAATTGGCACTGTGGATCAAGTGGTAGAGCATTAGCTTGAGCTGAATAGCAGAGAGACTGCTCGCAGGCCCAGAGTTCAAGTCCCAAGATCACCGCCAACAAATATATATATATATATATATATATATATATATATATATATATATATATATGTGTGTGTGTGTGTGTGTGTGTGTGTGTGTGTGTGTGTGTGTGTGTGTGTGTGTGTGTGTGTGTGTGTGTGTGTTTGTGTCTGTGTGTCTGTGTGTCTGTGTGTGTGTGTAAAGAAAAAAAAAAGAAATGAGATCTTAGACACCAGTTTATTGCTAGCATAATCCCTGCTCTCACAAGATGGACATTTTTCCAATTAAATCCATGCTTTTATATCTGACTTTCATTGAAAACAGAATTATTCTTCCATTGTACTTTCTACAAAGTTGCATGATTAGCAAGCATGATTTAGAATGGGAGTGGCCTCATACTTCATGTTCCACATAGGGTTCTTGCTTTCTGTATATCACTCTCATAAATCTACATACTGGACTTGGCTTTATTGTTTCAATGTTGCTTATTTGTAGTCTTCTATACTGTATGTAACCCTTATACTTAAACACAGAACTTCTCTTTCTCCTATTATTGCTATTGTTTCCTTACTGTTAGCTCATGCACACTTGGGAAATAATGAACAGCACGTACAGTCACAAAAAGAATGTTCTGAAAACCTTCTTCCTATTTAAAATTCGCCTTAACTTACAGAGAACTTACAAAGTTTGAACTCAATGTACTCATGTATAATATATTTATAAGCAATATAAATTTCATATTTTCTCTTTACTAAATTTTCTCTGAAATACGTTTTACCTCAGGTCCATAGGTGTTCTAGTCTTCTAGCAGTGAAGCCAGAAAACATTCACTATACCTCAAGCAGCACCATCGATTGTTACTGGAAGTAACTGTTACTGGATGTGGAAACTGACCCCAGGAGAGGAATGGAACATAGAGGAAAAACAAAGTTCAAGTTACCTTGTGCTTTCCTTTTTACTGTACAAGAAAGTTATCCCAAGGCTTGAAGGAAACTCTGTCCCTGGCTTTTGAGTGTGTTCTTTACTCATATAATTTTTTTTTGTAAACTTCTAGTTCATAGTGTTACAAAAAGAAATAATGTACCATTTGAAGGCCAGTATAAAACAAAAGGAAATAACATTGTTTTAAAAGTGTTCTCCTGCAAAGTAACAAAGACATAGAGGTTTTAAAGTATCTTATAGATGGCTATTTCAATCCTGAGATGATTCTCTTGATGCAGGAGTCAGTTATCAATTCCTTTGGTCTGGTTCTGAGTTCTGCAGAGCAACAAGGATTCCAAAAAAGCAGGATCCAGTCAATATGATCAGCAAAAGAAGACTCTACTCTGACCAGTTCACCTTTAAGGAGGGCCCCAAAGAAAAATCTGGGATTTTTATTTGCTTGTTTGTTTAGTTTGTGCTAGTCCTGGGGCTTGAACCCAGAGGCTGGATCCTGTCCCTGAACAGTTGTCTTTCCTGCCCACCTACCCCAAAAGCTAGTAATCTACTGTTTGAGCCAAAACTCCACTTCTGGTTTTTTGGTGTTCAATTTGCGATAAGAGTTTGACATACTCTCCTGCCTGGTTTGGCTTTGAATTAAGATAGTAAGAAAGCTAAGTGACATCAACTGTATAGACTTCTCTTTTGAAACAAAAAATATTAGACGAAGTTTATTGTAAAGCTAGTATTTGACAATTTTTAAAGGAAGACAATATGTCTAGCAAAGAAGCCATAATTTAAATAACTCAGCAAAAGTAGGTGCACTGAATCATTTTGAAATTATTTCTTCTGCTTGGGAAGTTTATTGATCTTGTCCTTCCTTTTGGGGAAACTTAGGTAATATTTGCACTTTTTGTTGGTTGTGGGGCTTGAACTCTGATCCTGGGCGCACTCCCACAGCTCTTCAGCTCAAATTGAGTGCTCTACCGCTTAAGCTACAGCACCACTTCTGGGTTTCAGGTGGTTAATTGAAGATAAGTGTCTCATGGACATTCCTGACCAGGCTGGCTTTGAACCACAATTCTCTGGTTTCCTGAATAGCTAGGATTCCAGGCGTGATCCACCAGCACCCAGCTCATATTTGCATTTATGTGCACTGAATGATACTATGTAGACAAATAATGGATATTTGAATCAAATGATGGCATTGCAGCTTTTCAGAAAATTTGAGGTAACAATAAATATGTCCTCCTTTTCCATGTTGTTTCATTAATGACTCATGAGCTATGGGACCCTTAGTTAGCATTCTCTGCCGTCTGTGTAGGTGTATTTAGTATCAGGAAATGTTCATAGAGAAATATAGAAAGACTGAGATTTTTAAAAAGCAAAGAAGTTAAGGTAAGAAAAAACAGCACAGAAGGAGATACATGTATTACACAGAGATTAAGAAGTAGCCTAAGAGATTTAGAATGCTAAAGGTAATGCGGAATAAGACTAGTTGATAACTATTTGTTCAATAACCAAAAATGGTTCTCTATAAACGTTTCTGGTATACGTTAGTAACTATCATTTATTCATTACCTCTGGAGTTATTCCTTCTCTTCTGTCACAACTGTTAATTTGCCTCTGCCGTTGTGGTGCCATGAATAACCAAAAAGATTTCCAAATCTCACTTAGACTACCCTTCTCATTGTGATTAGCAGAGACCATTCAAAAACCTGGAATCTTTGAATTTCCAGAATTAATCTTCACCTGACATCTAAGCACATTCAAGACATTAATTGCTCTGACCTAATGAACAAAACTTTTTTTCAACACAATATCCTAATATAAGAAAAAGTACATGAATTATGGACTATTGTCAGGTGTCAGTATGGCAGGAGAGCAATTACATATTCCAAGTAGGGGTTCTTTATTTTGCATTTACTAATTAAATGTTTTTTGCTTTGGGTTTTTTTTTCCTTTTTTGCTCAAGGCAATCACTGTACCACTTGAGGCACAGCACCATTTCCAGTGTTTTTCTGTTTATGTGGTACTGAGGAATTGAATTCAGGGTTTCATGCATGCTAGGCAATCATCATATCATGAAGCCACATTCCCAGATCCCTAAATGACTTTCTTAAGTTAACATTACATTTTCATTCTGTAACTATGTACCATAATATTGGCCAGGTGCTAGAAAATAATGTAGAAAAGAATACAATATAAAAAATCCAGTAAGGCTAGGTGGAAAATGAATAACCCTGACAGTCTTGCAAGGGCTCAGAGGGTTGATCTCATGGAGATGTATCAACATGCTGAACGAGACAGCTCCCTACCCACAGCCCAACTCCAGAATGAGTGGGCCATCTTGGGTTCCAGCTACCTGGGGACATTGGCCCACCTCCTACAGCACCCATTCTACCCGTTCCTGAGAGCTACAGTGAGAGAGAGAGAGAGAGAGAGAGAGAGAGAGAGAGAGAGAGAGAGAGAGAGAGAGAGAGAGAGAGAGAGAGAGAGGAAGAGAGGGAGGGAGGGAGAGTTGGTGATAGGGAGAGAGGGAGAGAGGGAGAGAGGGAGAGAGGGAGGGAGAGAGAGAGAAAATCAGAATTACACTTAAATCAGGTGCCAGTGGCATAAAACTCTAATCCTAACTACACTGGATGCTGAGATATGAGGATCATGGTTCATAGACAGCCCTGGAGGAACGTGTTTGAGAATCTTATCTCCAAAGAACCACCAGAAAACTGGAAGTGACACTGTGGGATCAAGTGATAAAGCGCAAGCCTTGAGCTGAGGAGCTCGGGAACAATGCCCAATCCTAGAGTTCAAGAACCACGATTGAAAGAAGTGGACTTCCCACCACAAGAACTGGACTGAATAGCACCCATTGTCCTAGGGAGCATGGTAGAGAAGTCAGGCCGAGCTTCCTGTGAACTTGAGGTCATAAGTAGGTCATCTGGCTTCTCTTTGCCTCAGATTCCCCAGCTGCAAAACTGAACAAAGTGAAGGATCCCCTTCCTCATTGGGATAAGGTAGTAATGAAAGAGAGCCATGTTTCGGTTCATAATCCCACACCTGTTGCATGATTAATAACAGGCCCCACCTGAGCCCTTTCTGGTATCTTCCTGTCATATGCTCACAGAATTGCTAAAACCTTATCTGAAGGCCATTCCCTCTCTTTTCCAGAGATCGCTCTGTATAAATCCCTTGTTTCCTCACAACTGTCCTGTGAGGAGACTGAGGTCCAATGGTTGAGGCCCTACAAAGAGCTTCACGTGTGGTCAAGAATCCGCTGCTATGGACTGAGTTTAGGATAATCCATGTTAACCGATGACTGAGCATGACACCACATGTCTACCATCCCAATTACAGAGGACCAGGCCTGGTGGAACATACCTTTCACAGGAGGACCATGATCCAGCCCAGCCTGAGCATATTTGTAGTTTCTATCTCAGAAATCCTCAAGACAGAAAGGTGGCTCATCAGCGCCATGGAGAGGAAACAAGCAGGGGGGACATGGTGCCCCCAGAGGGGTGTTTGACCCAGGGTATGTTGTTGTTGGGACAGAAACTCACCTGTGCTGCTGGGAGAAGCTGTTGGCAGCTGCTCCAATTGGGGCAGCAGCGATGGCGCCAGCATTGTGGACACATGGGCCCAGAGCAGAAGACTAGGGGCAGGGACCCGGTCTGGGATTTAGGCCGGCTGGCAGCTAGACATTGATTGAGGTTTGAAACTTGGCACTGCGTGAAGGGAGGGGAGGGGCCAGGTGGGGTGCGAGCATCAATTTTCTACTAAACTCCAAAGTCACCTCGAGTCTATTCCTCAGGACTCAGCCCCTTCTACCTTCCTGAACTGCTGGTAGTGGTGTAAACTAACAGAGGGAATCCCAGTGCTACCTGGCAGCATGGAATGTGGGCATGGCCACCATTCTTGTATCCCATTGGTCAGAAAGAAGCATGAAAGAATGGGGGTGTGGCCAGAATCCTGTGAAGCAAGCAGCATGGGCGGAGTCAAGATGACAGTGGTTCTCCCAGCCTTTTTCCCAGGAAATTCTGTCCAATTCAGTTGGAGAGAAGAGGGTGACCTGCTTTAACTGGATGGCTACACAGATTGCTGTATAGTTCTGTTTGTTGCCAGTCCCAGACTTTGAACTTAGGATCTGGGCACAGTTCATGAGCTGCTTTTGCTCAAGGCTGGTCCTCTACACTAGAGCCACAAGATTTCTGGCTTTGTTGGCACTGAAGTTGGACAGGGGTCTCAAGGATTTTCCTGCTTAGGGTGACTTTGACCATGATCCTCTATTCACAGCCTTGTAAGTATCAAGAAGGACTGCTGAGATCCACTGGTGCCTGCCTAATCATTGGCCTTGTTGATGTTCTTGGACAGACTGGTGAGTTCCCGATCCTCGGGTTGAAGTGGTGGGAGCTGGAGCCCACAATTCAAATCCTGGTCGTGCCACCTCCAAATTGTAGGAGATCCTAAGAAACTTGTTCCTATCCATATGATTGCCAATGTAATGTGATGTAAGTCATGATTGAATGAACAGTTCTTGAATGATTCTAGGATAAAATTATACACACTTATATTACACGACACTGATTGATTTTAGTTAATATTTTATTAAGCATTTAAGCAATCACATTCATCAAATGGAGGCATAATGAAATACCTAAGAATTGGGCCTCAAATACTATAAAGGTGAGTTTTTTCTACCAGCACTGGGATTGGAACTCATAGTCTGGGTACCTCTGTTGCACTGTGTGGGAAGGGGAAGCTTGCTTCCTTAAAGTCAAAAAATTCAAGTTTGTTCCTTAGGCTTGAAAACGATCACCAGCACTAGAAAACACCCTATTCATGTACAATTTACATATATGTTTTATATTCTTATACATATGTTGACACCGTATTGCATTCAGAGTAGTTATTTTATTTTTTGTTTTATTCATGTATTGACCATTTATTGTATTGACTATTATAGCACATAAAACATTGACTACATAGGATATAGGTCTACAGATGTATTCCACTTCATACCTGACACACAGAAGATGCACAGTAAAGGAATCCATGTGTCACCATCATCCTCTTACTCCACGATTCATTGTTTGGGAGTACTGACATCTGAACTCATGGCCTACAAGGCCAAATTCATGAATGGGTGAGTGCAAACATGCCATCCTGGGGGAAATTAAGGTGCAGGTTGTTCCCAGGACCTGAGAACCCCTGGGGTTAATCAAAGAAGAACAGATTGACATGTAGATGGCATATGTGTGTGTGTGTGTGTGTGTGTGTGTGTGTGTGTGTGTGTGTGTTTATAGAGTGCCAGAGATGTTTATACATTATTCAGTTATATAGACTATATTCCTACCAATTCCTGGGTATTTATTATGCGTCCATGTAATTAATGTTATTGTTTTCATCCTTAAAATATTAATGAAAGCACTCAGTGTCCTGAAATTATTGTGTTCCTGTAAGTAATAATATTCTTTTTAATGCTTCATAAATATTAAATAAAATCAATCAGCCTTCTGAAATGATGCTGTTTAATTTTATAGGATCATCATTCACGATCAACTCATTCAACTGTGACTTTGACAAAATTCCAGTGTTATGCCTTTGGATGGGAACCAGTTTCTTAGTACTTCCTGCCATTGGTTGGTGTCAGTATGGGGATTTGAAATGAGGGCCTATGTTGCCACGTGGGCCTATGGCTTTCTTGATTGTCTGCCAGCCTTCAGAAATGCAAGGTGAAGTACCCTTTGCAACAGTGTCATTCAGACCCAGTAGGGTCACTGTGCAAAGGAAGAAAACATAAAAGGCCACATTTTTTCTGTGCATTGTTTTCCTTGCAACACGTGGGGGTGTAGAATCCCAGAAGCACCTGTGTGTCCAGTGGCTGCACCCCATCCTAGTGTGATCAAAGCTGAGGCAGTGTTGCCACGACCTGAGTTCAAAACCCATGCTGAGAAAAAAATTAACTCCCTGGCATGCAATTCACACAGTTTATTCTTACAGGCTTTGGATTGTAACTCAGGCTCTGGGTAAATCTGCAGCAATGTGCATAAAGGGGAAGATCACCTTTCATGAAAATAAAAAAGTCAGGTCTTTTCACTAGTCCTGAATTCAAGACCCAGACCTGGAAATCATACTATTTCTATATATTGTAAAAATAGGTTTATACTTACCTATAGATGTTCAGTCCATACATGTTTGGTGGGGTTGTTCCTTGTATCTTCTGTTTTATTCATTTATGTACTCAATGTGTTTATTACATTGATGACAACCTATCACAGAACATCTAGATTTGTAGAAATGTTCTCTCTCATGCCTTACCCCCAGGATTCTCAGAGAAAAGGAAAAAAAGTTTCACACTCTCCTTCTTACTCCACGATCCACTTGTTGATAATGCTGGTATCTGAACTCAGGGCAGAGCAAAACAAATTGGCCAATCATTCAAGGTGATCATATGAACCTGTGAGCAACTAAGGAGTATGGCCAATCCCAGAATCTGACATTGATCCCCAGGGTGGTCCACTATAGTCAGAAATTCATAATTTAAACAAAGGATCTATATTGACATATATGTTTGGTTAGCATCTTGGGTTCAGTGCATTTATTCTCCTTATTTTGTCTCTAATTCATGGAGGTATTGTGTATTTTAATAAGTATGGTGACTGCTATGACAGTGCTGACATGGATGAGAACCCGTTACTGTAAGGTCCGCTCCTAGATGGCAAGCAGACTCCACCCTCCTCGCAGCAAAGTCTCCACCCAGTACCTGCGTTACCTAGGCAACTGGTACACTGGGAAGAGGTCACATCTGCATCCGCTGAGGTCACATCTGAATTTGATGTGGCCACACCTTTCCCCACCCATACCCTACATAAGGGCTAGCCCAGGCCCAGACTCTCCCTTTTTTCTCTCTCTGTTCTTTCTAGCTCTTGCTGCTCTTTTCTTGCTCTCTTGCTCTCTTGCTCTCTCTCTTTCCCAGCCACGTGGAGTGCCAACCTTGCCTGGTCCCAGCAGGTCTACCTCTTACCTGAATACCACGTGAGTGCTACTGTTCTTACCCCTCTCTCTACTCTTTTCTCTCTCTTTCCTCTCTTCCTAGCTTTCTCTCATTCCCAGGCCTTTCCCAGCCACGTGGAGTGCCAACCTTGCCTGGTCCCAGCAGGTCTACTGAATAAACCTACCCCTTATCTGAATACCACGTGTGTGCTGGTGCTGTTCTTACTCGGCTACCTCTTTTTAAAAACCTAACAGTTACCAAGGTTACAGTGTTGTCCATGCATTCTCCATCATATTTGTGACCCAGGACTTTCACAGGAGAGGATAAAAGTCACAACGACTGGCTTCTGACATCAGTATGAATCTTTTGTCAGTGCTGGGATTTTTAGTTTCTGACATCAATATGAATCTTTTGTCAGTGCTGGGATTTTTAGCTCAGGTCTGGGTAATTCTGTTGCACTGTGGAAGAAGGGTAAGCTCACCATCTTTGAAGAGTAGAATGTCAGGCCTGTTGCAGGGCCTGATTTGAAGCCCCAGCACTGGACAAAATAACAAGCCCACCTTTTTAAAACATAAGATTTTTCTTTACTTACATGTGTGGTATGCATCTTGCATTCAGTGTAGTTATTCTTTCTATTTTGTGTCTTTTTCATGGATGTATTGTGTATTTTATTGTGTATGGGGTGACAGATATAACTGTGCTGACATGGATGACAACCTATTCCCATGGCTAAGAGTTACCAATATAGCATTCTCCATCCTCAATGAGACCCAGGACATTCACAGGACAGGAAAACCTGTGCCACCTTAGGCTTCTCACATCAAAATAAATCGTTTGGTAGTGCAGGAATTTGAACTCAAACCTAGCATGCCAAATTGGTGAATGGGTCATTGTGAGCACATCAGGCTTTGAGCCACTAAGGAACTAGGCCATTCCTGGGACCTGAGATGGAGCCCTGGTGGGGGCCAATATAGTCATAAATTCATAATTAAATAGAGGATCTGTATTTCCAAACATGGGTGGGCGGCATCTTGCATTTGGTGTAGTCATTCTCTTTGTTTTGTGTCTTATTCATTGATGTATTGTGTATTTCCTTGAGTATAGGATGACAAATATAACTGTGGTGAACTGGATGACAACCTATTCCCATGAGTATAGAGTTGCATATACATTCTCCTTCCTAGCTGAGCCCCAGAACTTGCACAGTACAGGAAAACAAGTGCAACGACTGGCTTCTTACATCAGGGTGAATTTTTGGCAGTGCTGGGACTCAAACTTTGGGCCTGGGAGGCCAAACTGCCCAATGGGTCCACGTGATCACACCAGACTGTGAGCCACTAAGGAGCTGGGCCATTCCCAGGAACTGAGATCGAGCCCCAGGGAGGCCAAAATAGTCCTCAATGATCATTGAAACATGGGATGTATATTCACATCCGTGTGTGGTCTGCATCGTTCATTGAGTGTAGTTATTCTCTTTATTTTGTATGCTATTCATGGGTGTATTGTGTATTTTCTTGAGTATATGATGACAGGAATAACTGGGCTGACATGGATAACAACTTATTCCCATGGCCACAGGGTGGATCAAGCATTGTCCATCCTAGCTGAGATCCAGGACTTGCACAGAAAGAAAACAGGTGCAATGATTGACTTCTGACATCAAGATAAATATTTTGGCATGGCAGGGAATCTGAACTCGGTGCCTAGCAGGACCAAGTGGCGAATTTGTCCACATGAGCACACCAGCCTTTGGAACCTGCGATTGAGCCCCCCTCCCAGGGGAGAGCAGTGAGCACAGCAGTCATCCATTCATAAGCTGAAGGTAGTATGCATGTATAGAGTAGGAGAGATGGTAACCTGTGGTGGAATCCAATCTGTGTGAATACAGATTCTTGGATCTTTACTGATGCCTCCATTTCATGACTGTGATGATTATTGTCATGCTTCATCAACTTCTTTACAAATAATCGATACTCCATGAGTCTTGCCTATCATTTCCTACTTGCATCATGCACAAACTACTCATTCAAGGATGAGATCAATCACATTCCATGACTCTTCCCAGGCCAGAAACTAGTACCTCAAGATCACCTGCCATTCCCTCCGCATAGGGGGACTGAATTCAAGCCTCAGGCATAGAAAAGATTCTCCGTATATAATTTTTTGGGGGGCCACTTGTGGGCCTAAACTCTGGGCCTGGGCGCTGTCCCTCAGTTCATCATCTCAAGGTTAGTGCTCTACCACTTGAGCCACAGCGCCACTGCCGGCTTTTTTTTCTGCTTATGTGGTGCTGAGGAATTGAGCCCAGGGCCTCATGCATGCAAGGCAGGAGCTCTACCACTGAGCCACCTTCCCAGCCCTCCTTATATATATTTTAAAGATAGTATTTTTACTTCCTTACAGATGTTCAGTCCATATTGTGTTTGGTGTGGTTATTTATTTTATTTCTTGTGTCATTCATTTATTTAGAATTTATATTATTGACTCTGATGACACCTATAGCATTTATTACATTGTTTACATCCTGTCACATAAGATCTAGATGTTAGATGTGTTCTCAAGTATGCCTGGCAGTGCCAGGATCTGAACATACTGCCTAGCAGGCCCAATTCATGATTGGGTGAGTTTGAGCATGGCAGCCTCTAGCCAATGAAGATGTCAAGTGGTTCCTAGGATCTGAGATCGACCACCAGGTTTGGCCAAAACAGGGATACATGGATAGGCAGACGGAGGTATACAAATAAATATACATATTTGTAAAGAGTTCCATAGCCATCTATGTATGATAGAATGACACCCACTATGTTCCTACCAACTCTTAGGTATTTATTAAACCGCAATTGAAGGAATATTGCTCTTTTCATGCTTAATAAACTATTAATTAAGCTCAATCAGCATTCTAGGATTACTGCATCCAACTTTAGAGTAGACTGATGAATAAACTACTCTTTCAATCAGTATTCTTATGCATAAGAATGAGTCTTTTGTGATCTCCTGTGATTGATGTCAGAACTACGATTTCACCCAGGGACTATGTTGATAGGTGGCCTATGGCTTCATTGATAGCCTGCCAGCCACCAGCAATGGCAGGTCAGGTCCCTTTTGCAGCTTTCTCATTCAGACCCAGGATGGTCACTGTTCAAAGAAAAAAAAATCATAAAACCCCAGCTCTCTGCAGCTCACCACTTTTTGTGCTTTCCAACGATTTTTTCTTCCTGAAAGCCCTCTTGGCCCAGGATCGGCTATGGGTCCAGAGACTGTACCCCAGCTGAGGCATATCCAAGCTGAAGTAGAATTTCCATGACCTGTGTTCAAGCCCCATGCTTGGCCAAAATCAATATATATATATATATATATATATATGTATGTATGTATGTATGTATAATTATTTAACTAAATTAAAAAAATAAAGCTCCCTATTTTGGAATTTCTGCAAGTTTTAATTTAAAGCCTGGGATTTGAACTCAGGGTCTTGGTAAATCTGTAGCAATGTGAGCGAAGAGTTGCCATTACTTGAGTTCAAGCCTTGTGCCAACCAAAAATGAAAAACTAAGTCACTGACCTCAGCAGGGGGATGTAGTTGTGGAGATGGGAGGGAAGGGATGATAGGGGAAAAACACAGGAGGAGTAAACAATGCTCAATAGGAAATGTACTCATTACCTTGCTCCTGGAACTGTAACCCCTCTGTAGAACATTTTTACAATAAAAAACATACAAAAAAGGAGAAACAATGTAGTTCTTAGAGAAGCACTTTGGAAGTAAGGGCAGGATGTTTGAATAGCTGTACAAAACTCTACACTATTTTTTTAATGCTCAGTATGGAACTGAATAATCATAACTGCTTCCATTAAAAAAATTAAGTCACTGTCTTGGAACTGGGGCCAGTATTTCTGTCATTGCTAGTTTTTGAGCTCACCATCCAGGTAACTCTTTTGTACCATGGGTGAATGTGAAGCTCATTGTCCTTGAGGAAAACAAATTCAGGATAGAGTTCCCAGGGCCTGAATGATGGCCCTGCAATGGAAGAAATATTTCTATACATGTGTAATACATGATATATACTTATATATGTATGTTAATTTCAGATTATAATTTTATTATTGATTTTGTATTGTATTTTTCTTTGATTCATTTATTGATTGTTGTATTTAGTATTATTATACACATTATATTTTGCACATCTATTATAAAATTATACACAAAAATTTAAGACATTGACTCATTTTTCATTAACATATTAAGTGTTGAAACATGATACATAATTAAATGGAAACATTTGTCACAGTCTTCACATGTTTAGAGTCTCTCCCAAGTATGAGCTTTGAGTTCACGCACCAAGACTGGGCAAAAAAAATTGAGCCTGGTGAGACATATTCTTCTCGGACTCAAAGGAGGGCCGAGGTTATAGGTAAGAGGTAGGGTAGAGGGCAGTGCTGGTGGCTCACCCCTGTAAGCTACTCAGGAGGAAGGATCCTAATTGCAAGTGGAAAAGTCAATTTAAGAAACTTTTCTCCAATTAAACACCCAAAAAGCCAGAAGAAGAGCTGTTGTTCAAGTAGTACAGTGCTAGCCTGGAGCACAAAACCTCAGGGATAGGAAAGCATCCAGGCCCTGAATTCAAACTCCAGGATTGGCACACACACACACACACACACACACACACACACACACACACACACACACACATACACCAATATAGAGCATTTGCCAGTCAGCCTGCACAAATTCCATGTCTAGCAACTCAATATTAAAAAAAAAAAAGATGGAGAAGGGAAGGAAAGACTTTCTCCAGGATGTGATATACCCAGTGCCAAAATTTCTCAGTAGTTCTAATATGTGGGTACAGGACAGAGAGCCTCAGGCAGAAAGTATAGCATGGGCAAAGGTCCTGAGGTGTGCTGTAGCGCAGGTGGTGTGAATGGTATGAAGGTGTTATGGCTTCAGAAAAGTCTGGCAGGATATTCAAGTCTGGGTCAAAGTTGACTTGAGTCACAGGGCAGAGGGTGGGGTCCCAGAATAGCGCACTGGGGGACGATTAGCTTTTCTTTTCACCAAGGACCCAAAGCCATTTCCTGTAGCTGGAAACCTGTTTTCACAACTCCTGACCCTCAGGCCTCCTTTGAATGGAGGAGTCAGGGCAAACGCAGGGAAAAACTCCTGCTTTAGAAAAGCTTCTAGCCCAATTCCACCAGTGGCTCAGCCCCTGTAAATCCTAGCTACTCAGGAGACTGAGATATAGATAGAGGGTCAAGCGAGCTCAGGAGAGGACGTTAATGAGACACTTCTTGGCAATTAACTACCAAAATCTAGAAATGGAGCTGTGGCACAAATGGTAAAGTGGTAACCTTGAAGGAAAATTTTTAGAGACCAGAGCCCAGACCCTGAGTTCAAGCCCCAAAACTAGCACAGGAAAATTAAAGAAAAGATTTCAGGGGCTCCTATTCCACTGTGGTGTAAGGCCAGATCATCCAGGCACAGGTGGCTCACACCTGTCCTCCTAGCTCCTCAGGAGGCTGAGATGTGTGGATCACGTTTCAAATCCAGCCCAGGCAGGAAAGTCTGGGAGATTCCACTATGCTCAGATAGAATACAGAGTATTATGTTGATCCTCTTGTATTTGCTTAAATTCCATGTTTGAACTAAGAAATTATCTATTTTAGAAAAAGTTAGGGGGGTTGCAAGAGGAAGACCCTACTGGTGTGAATACCTTTAATTCTAGCTACTCAGGAGGCTCAGATCTGTGTATTCAGGTTCAAAGCCAGCCCAGGGATTCTCTTCTGGGGTTGCTCAGCACCACACCCTGCTTCAGGTCTAGGGTTGTTCACCACCTTTGCCACCATGGGCTGCTTATGCAAACCAGTATGGAGAGGTGCCACACCCACTACGGGTCCAGAGTTGTTTGCTGCCACTGTTGATGCCACTGCTGCTGCCACAGCTGTTGCCACTACCCCAGCTGCTGCCACTGCCCCAGGATCAGTTGGGCCACTTATGCAAGCCAGGCACCCCACCACAAGTCCGGTGTTAACCACTGCTGTTGTCTCAGGTTAGGCTGGGCCACTTATGCAGGCCATTATGGAGAGGCACAAACCACCACAGGTCTGGACTTGTTCACTGTAGCTGTCCCCACCTCAGCCACCGCTGCCGCCCCAGGCTGGTCTGGCCATTGCCAAGAGGCATTGTGCCCCAATTCTGGGTGGTTTGCCAGCACTGCCAGCTGCTGCTGCTGTTCCAGGTTAGGCTAGGCTATTTACACCAGCAGGACAGAGGTGCCACCCTGAGAGACTAGGGTCATTTGCCACTGTTGACAGCTGTTACTGCTCCTGACTGGGATGGGCTACTTGTACCAGCCAGGCAGAGGCGCTGTACCAGGGAGGGTGAGGGGAGTCTTTGTTCCAGCTCTGCCTTCTGAGATTTCTGTTTGTATATTCTGGGTTGGCCCAGCTCTTGGGTGTCTCCTGGGACTTGGGATGCTTGTGGGTGTGTGGTCCTCATAGGGTCCAGTCCCGGGGCACTTAAGCAGCTTGGCACAAAACCCCATCACTTAAGCTGCGCAACATGGAGCGCCATCACCAACAAAGGGTGGGGGAAGGGTCTTCCCACTTTACTGTCTCTGTGGGTTTTTCCATTTTCTTTTTGCACTTCCTTTATCTCTCTGAGTAATTGCCTTTTTTTGTGGGTCACTTGGAGAAACAGAGCATTGAAATCCAAACTCAGTATTTGGTTGGAGAGAGCTGTGGTGTTTCCCTGCTGTTCCATCACTTTCTTGGTCCCTCCCCTTCAGTTGGACTTTTTCTTATCCGGCCGTTGGGCCTTGGTTACCAAAGGATAGGTACATAAAAGAATATGTTGTAAAACCTGCAGATTGTAGTTAGACATTTCTGTTAATATAGCCTTCCTAATTTTAGGAACCCAAGTGGGTGTTCTACACTAAAGTATTTCAAGGTATTGAATCCATTAACATATGGGCTACATCTTGCTCAAAGGAGAGTGAAGAGTAGGAGGCTTACCTAGCTATTGCCAGTTTCTGTATTTAATTTAGTTAAAGTTTCCTTTAAGGTCATATTCATTCTTTCTAGTGCTTGAATTGTGAGGCTTATAAATGGATTGTAACTTCCAATTTATTCCTAGGGCATTAGTTAATAATTGAGAACTTGGGCCTGATATTTTCCTTTTCACTTTTCTTGGCCTCATCTTCTATGACACAGCACTTCCCCATCTTCTCTGCTAACTACCCTTTCCTTCTTTCTCTTTTGCTTTGAATTTCTGGTGACACATTTCAAAGCTGATAATTGACATGTACTTCAGCCTAATACATTCTTATATGAGGTCCAGCTCCTTTTTCATGGCAATGATTTCTTAATGCAGCATCAGGATCTCTTTTGGGCCTCACTTGTGGTTCGCAAGGATGGTAAAATTGCTGTCCTGTGCTCCTGTTTGCCTCTGACCTGTGGTCCCCTAATTTGCCTCATGCTCACCCAGGCTAATGTACTTGAATTTCATTTGATTTTGAGTGTTTTCTAGGTTCCCTTTGAGGATTTTCTTCTCATTTTTGACTGTCAGATGTTCCTAATTTATATCTTCAAATCTTTTCTTCACGTCAAATAATTCTCTCTGTTTTCTCCAATGTGCTTTTCTATGTGCTTTTAATCTCTTGGTGGGTTTGACTGACAAATATTGGAGACACAGTCTTTTATAAGACTATGTTTTGAGATAGAAGGGTGGAATTTTTTCTTTGCCACATTTCTGAAGTTCAGAGGGCTGCTTTTTAAATTGAACATAGTTGGAATTCAGAGCCCCAAGCTCCTTTGCATGTTTCTCCAGAGATATAAACACATTTTCCAGGTGGTTAATGTGATTAATTAACCTGTCATTTTCTATCTTTCTCCTCCTTGGACATTCCTTTTCCCAATGTCCATTTTGTTTGCAATGAGCACACTGATGTATTCTTAGAGGTTCCCTATTGCCATTTGGAAATGACTTGTACTGTTTTTGCCAAGAGTTTCTTGATCCCTATTCTGGTGCTCCTACCAAAACTCAAACCCTCTTCTTAGACTCTTTTTCCTGGGTATCTCTGTTAACAAACACCCTCTGGGCAACTACTTCCAAATTAGAATAAACTTTTTCCCTCAAAACCTTCTGACTTTTGAAGCTTTCTTCTAATATTTGGGGCTGTCTGGGTAACAGAGGCCATATTTAGGGCTCTTTCATTCTCCAGGGCTTCAAGATCAATAGGCCTATATGTCCTATAGGCTTCTGGGAGAAGTTTCAGAAAAGCATTAGAGTGCTCACTGGGGAACTGTACCATCTCACCCAACTTAGATTGATGATTTGGCTTTTTAGCCACTGCGGTATCCCTGCTAACAGAACCTGGTAATAATAGGTAACCACCTCCATACCTCAATTGCTGTTAGTCTCAGCTTGGGTAAGTCTATGGAAAGACTTTCTGGATCAATAGTGGGGCTACTCTCTGGTCGAAGGACCACCTTCAAGTCACCAAGCAGGATTCACTCCCTTTTCTACCAGGTGAAAAGTGCCTGTAAAATTTGCTGACACTCATCCCAGATGTGCTTGTGTGTGAAAATTACTGTCTCTAATGAAGTAATGAGCCCCTTTTTTTCTGTAAAGATGGATTTTGCTGTTTCCAGTTATACAGGTCACTAGTTGTAAAGGGAACATATACTAGAAATAGGGCTTGCCCACCATCTCCTCCAAGTTCCTGTCTCAAAGGTAATAAGGGTAACATACAACTTTGTACCACCTCATACTAGTACAAGTAACCATTTTGGTATGGGAAGACTTAACATTAGAGGTGCTGATGGCAAAGAATAGGAGAGAGAATACATCAGTGCATCTTCCACTGAGGAATTCTGTAAACCTGGGGGAGAATATTTTTTGGATATGACAACCTAAGGCCTTGTTCTCCCATCCTGAGAAAAGGAGTAAACAGGTGTATGCAGGACACAGATAGAACTATCAGCATACATACAAAGACCAAGAGCCACAGACACTTAACCCACATGTGTCATACCTCTCAATGTTGACCTCTACAAAAGGTCCCAGATGACAGAGAGAACGTCCCAGATTGTGTCTTGAGGAGGACACAGATGACCTCTGGATGATGTCACATATGTCCTCCCTAGGAGGCCCTAGATGACCTCTCATGGAGGTTCCAAAATGATTCCCAAGGAAGTGTCAGATAATCTCCAAAGGAGTTTCCAGATGTCTTTTCAATGAGGCTGACATTACCTCTCAAGTAGCTCCCAGATGGCCACTCAAGGAGGCCACATATGAACTCCAGAGGAAGTTCCAAATAACCCTCTTGAGAAAGCAACAGATGACCTCCAGGGAAGGTCCTATATAGCTTCTCAAGGAAGTCCCAGATGATGTCCAAAGACGGTCATAGATTTCTCATCATGGTAGCCTGAGATGACCTCCCAAAGAAGCTCCAGATGACCTCAGGAGGTGGTACTAGATTGCCTCTTAAGAAAGCCCCAATGACTACTTTTGAAGAGGTCTCAGGTGGCCTCCTGAGGAAGCCCCAGATGACTTCTGGAGAAAGTCCAAGATGGCCCCTGGAGAAGGCCACAGATGACCTCCAGCGTAGGTCTCAGATGGCTTCTCAAGGAAGTTGCAGATGTACTCTTGATGAGGTTCCAGATGGCTTCCCATGGAAGCCCTACATTATCTCTCAAGTAGGTTCCAGATGGCGTCCCAAGGAAGCCACAAATTGCTTCCAGAGGGTTCCTAAACAAGCTGGCAAGCATGCCAAGATGCACCTCTAGAGGTACATAAATGACTTTTTTCCATGTTGGACCTCCGGAGACAAACACTCGAGGTAGACTCTCAACCCTGAAGGCTGACACTCACACCTATGGGGATTTTTCCCTGGGGCCAAGGCCTGATACAATCCAAATGGATTATCTCGATGGAGTCTTCAAAAATTAAGACCTCTATAGTTCAAGAAAATCCATCGAGATACGTTTTATATAATAAATGTTCTCCAAACCAGCAACCCCCAAAATTATGATATCCAAAATCCAAGCATCAAAGGGACAGCCTCTTTTCCTCTTCTCTTTATCTCTCCTTCGCTACAGACCTATACTTCTTTCAAGGTCTTTTCTTTTTTCACTTCCACCAGGTCCTTCTTCTCTTTAGGGCTCTCCACTCTCCACAGACCTGAACTGCTTTGCAGGGCTCATCAGTTGCCATCCTTCACCTTCTGCCCTCTCTCAACTTCCTCTCCACCCAGGTCTTTCCCCTTATGCTATCACACCAGTTCTTTCCTTCCAAGACTTTTTCCTTTTTCTCTCACCTTCTATTGCTCTGAACAAGCAGCCTATATAAAGTCTGTACCCTTTCTCCACTCCAACTGCCTGTTTTCAACTATCACATCCCAAACTGCCCACAACCCAATCACTTCTTAACAGCTCAACACATGGTGATTAATGCACCAGTCCCTCCCACAGGATGCCTCAACTTCTTTGGTGGCATTCTTTGTCCTCCCCAGCTGGCCAGGAGATGGGCCCATGCTGATTATCAGACCCTATAGATTATCGGGCACTGCTAATTATTACAGTATCCTCCTTGTGAACTAGTAGCAATTGAAATTGGAAATTTGATTGTGGTATTACAAACTCGTTGTGACATCACAAATCCATTTTGACATCATCACCGCCATTACATCACAAAGCCATTGTGACAACATTGTCATTGTTACATGATGATTCCATTGTTACATCTCAAATCTATTATGACCTCTTAGCTCCTTTGAAAATCACATGCCCTTTTCAACATCACAGTCCCTTTATGTATCCATATCCTTGTTGTTAAGTAATGACAATTGAGATTAGACATGCCATTATAACATCAAAAAGTGTTTGATACATCCTCAACAGTGTGACATCACATTTTCATTATGAGAGCATCAGCTCATTGTGACATCACCAAACTCAATGACAGAATCGCATTATGACAACAATTCTCATTGTGATATCATAGACACATTGTGAATGCCTATTCTGTGATTTCATTGTATTTCTAATGTGGCATGAGAGTTGATATCAGAAACGCAATTTTGTGCCTACAAACCATTTTGACATCATAATCACTTTGTGACATCACAGTACCATTGTGATATCTCTAACACAATGTGACATCACAAAGCTCTGTCCTCATAACTTTTGTGACATGCTGACATTGTGATATCTTAGACCTTTTTGCCCTCATAATTTGTTATCAACCTCATATTTCATGTATGACTTGAGATAACAGAAATCAACTGTGACATCATGACCATTGTGACATCACATTGACAGATGTCATGATCATCGTGTCACATTGTGACATTACAAAAGGTTTTGATGTTACAATTAATTGGTGATGCTATACGCTAAGGGGTCTATGATGTCACAATTGATTAGTGATATCCAAATGGCAAAACGGATCTCAATTGTCATGAAATCACAGAGAATATGAGTTCAAAACAGACTGTGGTATCTCCAAAGTCATGTGTTTTCACAAACGTTATGAAGTCAGATGAGGATTGTGATGTCACAGTGTGACACAATGTTTATGATGTCTGTCAGTGTGATGTCACAATGGTATGATGTCACAGTGCATTTCTGATATCATATATCATAACTGCAATATTATAAGGTTGAAAACAGATTACGAGCTCATAAAGGGCCTAAGACATCATAATTGCTGCACATCACAAGACTTATGAGGACAGGGCAGGTTTGTGATATCACAGTTTGTTAGTGATATCACCATGGAACTGTGATGTCACAAAGTGATTGTGATGCCATATATTTATAAGATCACAATATATTTCTGACATCAACCCACATGCCACATTTGAAATAGAATGAAATAAGAGAATAGGCATTTACAATGTGACTATGACATCACAGTGACAATAAATGTCATAATGCTATGAGGTCATTGTAAATTGGTGATGTTGCAAGGAGGTAATTGTGTAATAATGAATATGTGTTGTCCCACTGGTGATGGGGTCACAAAGGTTTGTGATGTTACAATGGCATATATATATTCAATTTTCATGTATTCACAATGAGGATATGGAGACACAAAGGGACTATGATGTCACATATGCCATGTGTGTTTTCAAAGGTACATAGGGGTCATGATAGCTTTATGATACACAGTTGTGATGAGGTCACAATGGGCTTTTGACGTCAAAATGATTTGTAATATCTAAACACAAGTCCATTTTCAATTGTTACTATTTCACAATGTGCATACAAGTTCACAGAATGAGTTGGAAGTACTAATGGACATGAATTTTTAAAAATGTTAGGAGGTCATTTTAGGTTTGTGAATTAACAATGGGAGAGTGATATCACCATGACAATGTCAACTCATTACATCATGTCAAAATATTGTTTTGGTGTCACTAGTAGTTGATGATTCCACATTGGTTGTGAGGTCACAAAATATTGGTGATGTGTTGGGCATGTCACAATGACATTATGATTCTCAATTGTCCTAACTTACAATGAGTATATGAGTTCCCAAAGGGACTGTGGTTTCTCTAAAAGTATGTGTTGTCACACATATATTGAAATCCTAAAAGTTTTGTGATGTCATAATTTGACACAATGGACATGACATCTGGCAGTATGATGCCAACATGGTCATGATGTCACTGGGAATTTGTGATATCAAATGTCATATATGAAATTTAATGAGGTCAACAACAGATTATGAGGACAATGAGGCCTAAGGTATCAGAATTTCAGCATGTCACAAAAGTTATCATGAGAGGATAGGTTTGTGATATCACGGTGGTTTAGTAATATCACAATGGCAACATGATATACAAAGGGATTGTCATCTCACAATGATTATGAGTTCCTGATTTTTTATGATATCTACCTATATGCCACATTTGAAATAGAATGAAATCACAGAAAAGGCATTCATAATGTGTCTATGATATCACCATGACAATGTGAAGTTATAATTCTATCATTATAGTTTTGTGATTTCACAATGAGTAGATGGTATAAAAATGATAATGTGATGTCACAATTATGATGATCTCACAAACTGTTTTGGATGTCAAAATGTCATGTCTGATTCTCAATTGTCAATATTTCACAGTGGGGCTTTGGGTACACAAAGGGACTCTGATATCACAAAGCTATGCATTTTTCAAATGTTATAAGAGGTTATAATAGATTTGAAATGTCACAATGTGATCTTGGTATCAAAAACAACAATGTGAAGTCACAATGGGTTTGTGATGTCACAGTGGTGATGAGGTCACAATGGGTTAGTTATGTCACGAGTTTGTAATATCACAATTATTTGTCCAATTTCAATTGCTACTAGTTGACCATGAGGACACTGTAATAACCAGCAGTGCCCCTATAATCCACCGGAACAGATAGTCATCATGGCCTCCTAATCTGGACCAATTGAAAGGGGGTGCATGACACTGGAGGGGGCAAGACATGCTGCTGAAGGAGATAGGATGTCAAGTCCAACATGGTGAGCTGCCAAGAAGTGATTGGGCATGGACATTTGGTAAGTGATGATTAAAAACTGGAAGGCAAGAAATTATTGCAGTTGGGGAAGGGTACAGCCTATAAATAAGCTGCATTTTCAGAGCAAGATAAGGGGAGATAAAAAGGTTAAAGGCCTGGATGGAAAGAAATGATGAGACTGCTGGAGGGCAAAGACCTGGGAGGAGAGGAAATTGAGAGAGAGAAGGAGGTGAAGGATGGCAACTGGCCACCTGGACAAGGCAGGGCAGGCCTGTCAAGAGCAGAGCAGTCTGAAGCGAAGAATGGAATGCTGGAAGGAAAAAATGAAAAGAGCTGAAAGGTAGGACAGATCTGTAGAGAAGGATAATGAAGAGATAGGAAAACAGCCTTGGCCTTTGAAGTGTGGAGTATTGGAGATCATTATTTTGGCGGTTGGTTGTTTGCAGACCAGTTAACAAATGCCTGAACTGCTCTTTGGAGGTCTGAGGGTTCATGGTTGAGACTGAATTTAGCTCTCCGCATCCAGCCTGGCCAAGGTAGTGGCTTGTTACAAAATTTATGAGGACAAGACAGATTTGCAATGTTACATTGCATTAATGATATCACAATGTCAATATGAGTTCAAAAAGGGATTGTAATGTCACAATGATGGTGTGGTCACAATGGGTTTCTGAAATAAACCTTTGTGCCACATTTGTGATAGAATGAAATCACATAACAGGCAATCACATTGTCTCTAGGACCTCACAATGAAAATGTGATGTCATAATGCCATGATGTCATTGTCATTTTGGGATGTAACAATGGGCTGATGGTATTATAACAACAATGTGATCTCACTCTGGAGGTGATGTCACAATGCGTTTGTAATGGTAATTTGGCCTGTCTGATGTCAGTTGTCTTTGTTCATAATGACAACATGGTTACCCAAAGGGACCATGATCTCACAAACACCATATGCTTTTTCAAAGGTGCTAAGAGGTCACAACAGTTTTGGGATATCACACGGTGATCATGATATCACTGTGGCAATATGATGTCACAATGGGTTTGTAATGTCAAGTGATGATAAGGTCACACTTGGATAGTGATGTCACAATGAATGTGTAATATCACCATTACATGTCCAATTTCATTCTACTAGATCACAATGAAGATACGAGTTCACGTAAGGAGCTAGAAGTCAGAAAGGCCATGAATTTTGTAAAATATTATGAGGACATAATAGGCTGGTGAAAATGCAATGAGACAGAGATATCCCATTGGCAATGTGATGCTACCATTACATGAGATAGTATGGTTTTGAAGTTACAAATGGTGATGCCATACAGGTGATGAGGTCACATAGGTTTGTGATTTGACAATGGGTTGGTGATGTCACAATCTCATGCCAGATCTCAAATTGACAATGACTATATAAGTTCACAATGGATAATCATGTATCCTAAGGCATACATTGGCACAAGTGTAATGAGTCTTAACACGTTTGTGTTGTCCTCATGTGACTCAGTGTCAAGAAATCTGGCAGTGTGATGTCACAGTGGTCATGATATCACAGTGGATTTTTGATATCACATGTCATGCCTGAAGTATTATGAGTTAAACAATTTATGAACTCAGGGAGGCCAAAGAGATCACACTGGCAGCATGTAAAATAATTTATGAGGATAAGACTGTTTTGTGATGTCACAGTGCATTAGTGATATAATAATGGCAATGTGGTGTCATCAAAGTATTGTGATATTATAATGCTTATGTGGTCACAATGTATTTCTGATATCAACCCACCAGCAATATTTGAAATAGAATGAGATCACAGAATAGGCATTCCAATGTATCTGTGACATCACAATTACATGTGATTTGATGTCATTGTTGTTTTATGATGTCATGATGGGCTGATGTTATCATAATGACAATGTGATGTTACACTGGTGATTATGTCACAAAGGTTTTGTGATGTTAAATGGCATGCCTGATCTCAACTGTCATTAGCTCAACATGAGGATAGGAGTATACAAAAGGCCTGTCATGTCACAAAGGCCATGCTTTCTTTGAAAGCTTCTGAAGTCATAATAGTTTTGGGATTTCACAATGTGATCATGTTGGTACAATGGCAATGTGATAACACAAAGAGTTTGTGATGTCTCCGAGGTGATGAGGCCACAAAGAGTTAAAGATGTCTTATCAAGTTTTTAATATAACAGTGACATACACAATTTCAATTTCTTCTAATTCACTATGAGGATACTATAATAACCAGTGGGGCCAGGATTATCTGTGGGTGCCGATATTCATTGTAAATTCTTGGCTTGGCCCACCGGAGAGTGTGGGGAATGCTGCCAAAGGTGGAGGTGTCAAGCCTCACACAGTGAGCTGTCAAGAAGTGATTGAGCATTGGGCAGTTTTGGAAGTGATGGCTGAAAACTGTTAGTCTTGAGATCCGTTGGAGGGAGGAGGGGTACAACATATATATAAGTTGCATTTTCAGGGCATTGTTAGGGGAGATAAAAATGGGAGTTACCTGGATGGAACAAAGTTCTGAGACAGCAGGAAAGGAAAAACCTGAGAAGGGGGAAGCTGAGGGAGAGCAGAAGGTTGGCAATTGGTCACTGGGGCCGAGTAGGGCAGGCCTGTGCAGACGAGAGGCCTGAAGAGAAGAAGGAAGTGGTGGAAGGGAAAAAGGGAAAGACAAGGAAGGAATGACAGGTCTGTAGAGAAGGAGGGAAGAATGGAAAAGAAAAAAAGCCTTGCCCATTGAGCTTTGGAGCTTTGGAGATCATAATTTTGTGATTGGTGGTTTGCAGAACAATTAAGAAAGGGTGGAGCTGCCCATTGGAGGTCTGAGGTTTGGTGGTCAAGGCTGCTCTTGAACCTGGGTATCAAGTCCTGAATAAGTTAATCACAGTCCCCTTTCTAGTGAAAAATGGTTTATTATATTAAATGTGACTCGATGGATTTTCTCCTTGCCTTAGAGGTCATATGTACATGAGTACACAGAAAGAGATTGAAGTCTCAAAGTCCATGAATTTTCTAAGATTTGATGAGGCCATAACAGGTTTGTAAAACCACAAAGGGAGAGTGATATCACAACAGCAATACCACAATATCATGTCAAAATAATGATTTGATACAACAATTAGTTGTTGATGCTATTCTCGTGATGAGGTCACAATAAGTTTGTGATGTCATAATGGGTTCACGATGTCAGAGTGGAATGGGAGATCTCAACTGTCATTAATTGGCAATGAATATATGAGTTCAAAAAGGGACTGTAATGTCTCCAAAGGCATGTTTTGTTAGAAATGTGAGGTCACAATATGACAAAATGGTCATGACATCTGGCAGTTTGATGTCACCGGGGATTTCCAATATCACCTGTCATACCAGAAAGATCAGATTGCAAACAGATTATGACCTGAGAAAGGACCTAATATATGGCAATGGCAGTATGTCACAAAACTTATAAGGACAGGACTGGTTTGTGATGGAGCAGCAGGTTAATGATACCACAATGGCAATGTGATGTTACAAAGGATTGTGATATCACAATGGTTATATGGTCAAAATGGGTTTCTGGTATATAATGAATTCACAGAATAGGCCTTCACACTGTTAAGTCTATGATGTAACAATGTCACTGTGATTTATATTGCTGTAATGCCATTGTCGTTTTGGTATGTCACAATGAGCTGATGGTGTCATAATGACAATTTGATGTCATTGCTGATTTATGATGTTACAATGGTTATGAGTTCACATTATGTTTCTGATATTAACACGCATGTCAAATTTGAAATAAAATGAAAAAGCTGGGCGCCGGTGCCTCACGTCTGTAATCCTTGCTACTCCAGAGGCTGAGATCTGAGGTTCGAGGTTCAAAGCCAGCTTAGGCTGGAAAGTCTATGAGAATCTTATTCCCAATAAAAACCATTAGAAAACCGGAAGTGGCTCTGAGACTCATGTGATAGAGCACTCGCCTTAAGCTGAAGAGCAGGGACAACACCCAAGCCCAGAGTTCAAGCCCCACGATAGACAAAAAAATGTTAAAAACAGGCATACATGCCGCGGACCGGGTTCTGTCGGGACGACGGAGGATACCTAGGGGAGGAATCTGGAATAGGATGGGGAGATGGCAAACAGACAACTCACACACATTAGGAGTGGATGCTGAGTGCTGAGTGCGATTTAATGCAGAGGATAACAAACTTTTATAACAGAAGTCTTCATAAGAAAGGGGCAAAAGGTTACACAATCTTGCTGAAAAGCTTCGTTCTTGGATGGTCACCAGCTGGTCGCCTGAAAGGGCAAAAGTTTACACAATCTTGCTGCAGGGCTTCATTCTTAGGTGGTCACCAGCTGGTCGCCTGAAAGGCACTTGTTTCCGTTTTATCTCTAAGAAATATAATGGGTTTCGACGTTTGTCACCATCTCACCATTACCTTATTTCTATAGAGGCCTTAATTATCCCATAAGATCTTTCCTGTTCCTTCTTTAATAGTAAGGTCACGGAGGCCTAGATCTAGCAAGTCTCTTAGTAAATGAGAGTACCAGGAAGTTCTTTCTCCTAAGTAGTTATCTCAGCAACTGCCATACATTCCTTCTGTTCTAGCCGCGCCTACAGCTTCTTGTAAATTTCTTACAATTCCTTCTGCTGGAGTGACTTTGTGAAACCTCCAATACTTTTATATTTACTTATAACTTGTCTACTAGCCTCCATAAGAGGGGTTTCAGGGTAGCACTTAACTCTGGTGAGTTAGTCATATTTTTAAGACACTCATCAGATATTGGAGTCATCAACACTCTTAAGAAAGACCTTTGAATAAGGGAAACGTTGACAATGAGCAAGTACAAAGAGCAGTAGAAACAGTAAAAGATTAATAGGCACTCTTATGAGGAAAAGATAGGCAGAAACACATCTTTTCCAGGGGATTTTGCCAGCCTTTTCCCAGGAGTAGGCCTCTTAGAAGCCCTATTCTCCGAGGTAGACTTCGGTGAAGTCCCAAAACTTGGAGATAGGATTCTGTAAAACCCCATTCTCTGAGGTAGACTTCGGTGAAGTCCCAATACTCAGAGATAGGTCTCGAGGCCCCTATCATGGTCTGATAGATGGTTTCCCATGCTAAGCAGACTCTACTGGGGTTGGCGTGGCATTTGCCCCTTTTTTTTTTATTTTAATTTTCACCAGTCCTGACTCCGTGTATCAATTTTATACCAGCTGTACTTGTAAGCTCCAATTTTAAGACATACTCATACCATTTGCGACATACTTAAACTTTCTGAGGTTTGTCTTAAAGACAATCCTTACTTTTCAAATTTCCCCAATTCTCTTTCCAAGGCTTTCTTTACTTCCTTCTTTCTTTACAATTCCTTTCCCAAGACTTTCTTTACCACCCTCTTTCTTTACAATCTCTTGACCATCTTTGTGGCTGTAGTTTAAAACTGCACAATTTTCCTATGGCTTGCGGAACCTTTATCTTAGAACAACCTTAAGGCACCACCGTGATGCAGAAGCTTGCTAGATTTTAAGGCTAAGAGTATTACCACTATTGATAACACATTCAAGTTATTTCCATACCAGAGTCAAACTAGGCTGTGACCATAGAGTGGATTTCCAGTCACTATGCACTGAAGTGCCTAAGGCAAGCAAGCCAGTGATATTCTTTTCCCCAATATCCACTGTGGGAATAGAGAGGATTTCTGTATATCACCCAAAAGAATGTCCCACAAGATCTTAGATTTAGCAGCTTTCAACCAGGAAGCAGATTCAGGTGATGGAATCAAGCAGGAGTATCTCCGGTTGACTGTCAGGCCGTCGTTGAACTTTACCCATTAGGGTATGCAGCAACAGCAGCAGCAGCAGCAACCGCAACAGCTGGGTCTCTCAGTGGCTCCAAGGGACTGTCACACCTCATGCTGGGCTGTAAATTCCTACACAGACTGGTTAAGGTTGCAAGTAATACATAGGCTTGGCAGGCCGTGACTCCGTTGGTTTCTAAGAACATTTAGACAATAGATCAGGACAATTTACCAAAATAACCTTTTTTACTAACCAGATTTTTTTTTTATAAATAGACACAGAAGGCTTAGTCTTGTAACCATCTCTGACAGATGCAGTCTCCACACTTGCACACCTACAGCTGTTAACACTATTCTTTATGCCTTTAAAAAATTATTTTATCTATTTTGCCTCATTTTTTCAAAACTGACTCTGGACTCTTGATCTTAAAAGGGGATTGATGGGTGAAGGTCCATCTTCTGTAACTTCTTCAAGCTGACTTTAGGGGCGTTGATCTTACCTAGACAGGAGCCTATAACCTTAGCCTATTTTACAAAGAGGCTATCAGGGTTAGATGTCATTAAGAACAATATTTAACTTTTGACAACTGCACAGACCTTTTCTCCGGCTACAGTAGTGTAGCTTGTTTAGCACTCTGGTTTGTAAAAGCATCTTTTTAGATGGCTTAGGAATGTGATCTCTAATGGTCCCAAATAATGCCTAAGACAGATATCAATAGAAACAGTCTCTCAGGTTTACAAACTTTTTCCTGGGCAGATGAATTTCATGTAACTAGTGTCAGCTCAATAGTTACTGCCAATTAGAGCTTTTGGCACATAAAGGGGTTAAGATTTAAGCTATGTCCCACATTTTATAACATTAGCTTTTTACTATCACAGAGGACTGGCAAGTTCCTGTCCCTTACAAGGTAGTCATGAACATTAGGCATGCTTATAAACTCTTCCCATGACCTCCCGGCTCTGACCAGTTTTGAAGGGCCACTCACAAATGACTCTAGGATCTGACATTTCTGCCATCCAAGCAGTGGCTTACTGCCTCTGGATGCTCCTCCATTGCTTTTGTCCCAGGAGTGTCTTCTCTACACTGGATAAATGCCTCATTGGCATTTCCCTTTAGCTGGTCGCTGGACTTGAACTCGGGGCCTGAGCACTGTCCCTCAGCTCTACAGCTTAAAGCTAGCACTCTGCCACTTTGAGTCCCAGACTCGGGGCTTGAATGCTGTCCCCTAACTCTTCAGTCCAGGGCTAGTGCTCTGCCACTGTGAGTCTCCAGCTTGGGGCTTGAGTACTGTCCCCTGACTCTTCAGTCCAGGGCTAGTACTCTGCTGCTGGCTGAATGGAGGTGACAGTCTCACAGGAACCTTTTTGCGCCCGGGCTGGCTTTGAACCAGTTTGCAGATCAGTGAGTCTTATAAAAGGCCATTTTACTCCAATTAAAAGCAACAAGGTGGTCAACATAGAAGTAGCTTTTAAGCATGCACTTACCTGACACTTATTAAGAGTCAAAGTTACATCTGACAAACTGTGAGAATCCTCTGTGCTTTGCTCTGGACTTTGCTGGAAACTGAAAGAAACTATAAGAGCAAACTAGAATAGCAATTATTTTGGTAATCCTAATTTTTTTTTTTTTTTTTGCACATTGAGGCCAATGTCAAGAATGATTTTACATTTAAACTTTATATCCAAAAATCCATTCCCTATTTTTTTAAACCTCTTACTAATCACCTTTAATATTTTATACTTTAGTTTTTATTTGCATTTTGAAAAGATCCCTTGAAATCTTGAGGCCAAGTGTCACTCATTGTCTCTTGGCTGCTTGTTTTAAAACAGACACACATTAAGATTTTTAAACTCAAATGACAATTTTCCTTAATGCAAGAATTACAGTCACCTTTACTATACCACAAAGCTAGATTTAACATCTTTATAACTTTTAAAAACATCCTAATTGTAGAACATAATTGAAAGTAAGCCACATTATACAAATAATTTTTACCCTCTTTTTAAAGCCTTCCTAATTTTAATGTTAACACATCCAAGGGAAAGTTTTAGCAATACTAATCAGATCATCACATCATTCATTTTAACCATCATGTTTTCAGTGTCTATCTGCAGGGAAAAGAGACAGAACAACGATGGGCCACTTGGCCCCTCCTATGGAATGGCCACACACTCAATCTGACTCTTTAGGGTTAGATGAACTGCGTTTGTGCCAGCTTGCCTCACCATGCGTGGACCCCTCCCAGGGCCTGTCCCACTGCATGACCAGCTGAACTGCACTTCTGCTTGTTCACCCCTTACCCCTAAAAGTTTTCTGTTGGTTTCTAAGTTTTCCCCCTGTCTCTTCTCTTGGTTCTCGAATGAAATACAGTTTTTGACAGACAGAACAGGTAACTTCTTTGACAGTGTTAAACTAACTTTTACATTTAAATTTTTAATATTTATCCCAAATTTTAGCCAAGGGAATTAAATCCCGAACTGCCAATGCATTTTTGTTAAGCCAGGTAACTTGATTACAGTATAAACAGTCTTATGCATTTTAAAATATTAGTTTTTAAAATACCAGATTTTCTAATTTACAAGTTAAAGAACCTTTTAAAAAGCCATTTAAAACAATGTGAAGATTTTTAAAATTTTTTGGTAATGTCCAAACCTCATAACCTTTTGAATTTTTTAAATTTAAACTCACCCAATTGTTACAGCATGCTGACAATTTTTTATCTTTGAACACGTTCACAGACACACACAAAACACACAGATCTTAAAGCACGCAAAAATCAAAATCAGTTGTACGTACACTTTCTAAAGGTTTTAAACAAAAATTTAAGACAGTATTTCTTTTAAACTAGGTACCTTTGCTGGGCTTCATTTTCCCAGAACTTGCTTATCTAGCAAGGCAATTCACTAATTAGTCTTTTGAATCTCTGTGCTGTTCTCATTCAGCAAGCTGAATCTAGAGTCGGCTGAGTGAGCCTGCCACACTCACCCAAAACTTTCCTACCTCAGAAAACATAAAATGAACACACACACACACTAAACAAGACAAACAAGTGGCCACAAAGACAAAATCAGGTCCCAGTGAATGGGGTGACATCTCACCACTTACCAGGGGACTCGAACCCCCTCTACTTATTCTAGAGAATTTTTCCTTTTAGATTCTTCTGAGATTTTCAATTATACTCAAATTATACCCCCTATCTTTTACCTCTTTGAAATGACTGAGCAGGAAGTTGAGAGGAGTAAGCTTGCTTTGTCCTTGCCCCATCTCTGGGACAAGGAGTGTCCAAATTAATAAAACCGAGATAAGAAAGAAAAAGAAGTTAAAATTACACACATACACACACACACACACACACACACACACACACACACACACACTGCTGCATACGGGGGTTGGTAATGTACGTGCACTTGGTCACGCTTTCTCTGGGGAGGTGGGCAATCTGGTCCGGGCACTCCTGGAATTCTAAAAGGGTGGAAGGGGCAATTAAGTGGGAAATGCGCACTCTTCCTCTGGTCTAGGGGATCAGTAAGCCCCTCATCCACCAGCCCCCGGGCTGCGTGCCTAAGATTCAAATTAGAGTTAACAGAAGACATATACGCACACTCAAGACAGACAGCAAGCTCATCAGACTGCTGGTCAGACAGTCTGTCCAGAAGGGCTTCCAACCAGAGAGAATAGGCTAATCAGGGGGACTCGAACCCCCTCTACCCGATCTCGAGGACAGCCCCACCCAGGGGTCCAGGGGACGTCTCCCACTGGCCCCACTGGCAGTCTTATAGCGCGTCCGCCAAGACTCTCCGCCAGCCCCAAGACCACACCTGCAGGCTTTCACTATTCCTGAAATATGAAAATTGTAACAAATGATCTAACTGTTTCTTATTCTCTTGGGGAGGGGCTGGTTGCCCCTCTGTCCGTTTTTTGTTTCCTCTTGAAGAGGAGTTCCCTCTTTATGGAACTTAGATTTACATTCACTTTTTCAGTGGTTCCCTTTTTCCGTTTTTTTTTTGTTGTTGTTGTTTGTTTGTTTCCCCTCGAAGGAGGAGTTCCGTCTTTATGGAACTTAGATTTACATTCACTTTTCCAATGGTTTCCTTTTTCCGTTTTTTGTTTCCTCTCGAAGGAGGAGTTCCGTCTTTATGGAACTTAGATTTACATTCACTTTTTCAATGGTTTCCTTTTTCCTGCGGGAACCAAGGATTAGTTTGTTCTCCCACTGCTGCTGTGGAGTATATGTTTTAAAATAGAGACAAACTATCCTTATTCTTAGAAGATGAACTCCCTATGATTTACTCGTTATCTTTCTCAGCCACAACTGAGGGGCCTGCAGCACCCCAACGAGCTTCTGACTACTATTCCAGGTGAAAGGAAAAGAGAGAGATGCTTACCTCCCAAGGTTCTTTGACTGAAGAAACTGCTTCGTGCCCCGCTTTGAGCCCCACGTTGGGCGCCACCTGCCGCGGACCAGGTTCTGTCAGGACGACAGAGGATACCTAGGGGAGGAACCTGGAATAGGATGGGGAGATGGCAAACAGACAACTCACACACATTAGGAGTGGATGATGAGTGCTGAGTGCGATTTAATGCAGAGGATAACAAACTTTTATAACAGAAGTCTTCATAAGAAAGGGGCAAAAGGTTACACAATCTTGCTGAAAAACTTCGTTCTTGGATGGTCACCAGCTGGTTGCCTGAAAGGGCAAAAGTTTACACAATCTTGCTGCAGGGCTTCATTCTTAGGTGGTCACCAGCTGGTCGCCTGAAAGGCACTTGTTTCCGTTTTATCTCTAAGAAATATAATGGGTTTCGACGTTTGTCACCATCTCACCATTACCTTATTTCTATAGAGGCCTTAATTATCCCATAAGATCTTTCCTGTTCCTTCTTTAATAGTAAGGTCACGGAGGCCTAGATCTAGCAAGTCTCTTAGTAAATGAGAGTACCAGGAAGTTCTTTCTCCTAAGTAGTTATCTCAGCAACTGCCATACATTCCTTCTGTTCTAGCTGCGCCTACAGCTTCTTGTAAATTTCTTACAATTCCTTCTGCTGGAGTGACTTTGTGAAACCTCCAATACTTTTATATTTACTTATAACTTGTCTACTAGCCTCCATAAGAGGGGTTTCAGGGTAGCACTTAACTCTGGTGAGTTAGTCATATTTTTAAGACACTCATCAGATATTGGAGTCATCAACACTCTTAAGAAAGACCTTTGAATAAGGGAAACGTTGACAATGAGCAAGTACAAAGAGCAGTAGAAACAGTAAAAGATTAATAGGCACTCTTATGAGGAAAAGATAGGCAGAAACACATCTTTTCCAGGGGTTTTTGCCAGCCTTTTCCCAGGAGTAGGCCTTTTAGAAGCCCTATTCTCCGAGGTAGACTTCGGTGAAGTCCCAAAACTTGGAGATAGGATTCTGTAAAACCCCATTCTCTGAGGTAGACTTCGGTGAAGTCCCAAAACTCAGAGATAGGTCTCGAGATCCCCATCATGGTCTGATAGATGGTTTCCCATGCTAAGCAGACTCTACTGGGGTCGGCGTGGCACATACACAATCTTTTTATAACATCACAATGACAATATGATCTCATAATGCTCTCTTGTCCTTGTAGTTTTGTCATGTCAAAAGTAGTTGATGCTGTCATAATGAAAATGTTATGTCACTCTGGTGATGTCACAAAAGGTTCATGATGTTAAATTGGCATGTCTGATATCAATTGTCAGTTCATAATGAAGGTATAGTTCCACAAAGGGACTGTTTTGTCACAAAGGGCATGTGTTTTTTCAAAGGTGATAAGAGGTCCTAATAGGTTTGCGATGTCACAATGTGATAGTGATGTCAAATGGCAATGAAAGCTCACAATGGTTTTGTGATGACACATTGGTGATGATATCAAATAGTTTTGTGAAGTCACATCTCATAATCACATGTCCTGTTTCACATGTCCAATGAGGATATGAGTTCACAGAAGAAGACACGTATAAATGGCCATGAATTTTCTAAAATGCTATGAAGACATACTAGGTTTGTGAAAACACAATGGGATAGTGATATCATGATGACAATGTGATGTTGCGATATGTTGACTTAATAATGTTTTGATATCATAATTTGTAATGCCACACTGATGAGTTCACAAGAAGTGTGTGATGTCACAATGGGTTGGTGATATCAAAATGACACATGTAATTTCAATTTTCATTAACTCACAATAAGTACATGAGCTCACAAAGGGACTCTGATGTCTCCTAAGGCATGTATTTTCACAAAAGTGATGAAGTCCTAACAGGTGTGTGTTGTCAGAATGTGACAAAATGCTAACATCTATCAGTGTGATGTCACCATGATCTAGATGTCACACTGGATTCGAGTATCACATTTCATACCTGGATTGGGCTTGAGAAGATTGGAATTTCACAGTGGGTTAGTATTATCACTATGGAAATGTGGGGTCACAAAGGGATTGTGCTGTCACAATGGCTATTAGATCACAATGTGTTTCTAGTATAATAGGTTTGTGCTGTCACAATTGGTTGGAAATGTCTCAATGGCATGCCAGATCTCAAATGTCATTAATTCACAATGAAGATATGAGTTCACAAAGGGACTGTGTTGTCTCTAAAGTCATGTGTTTCACAAATATGATGAAGTCCTAACAGATTTGTGAGTTCATATTGTGCCACTATGATCTTGATATCTATCAATGTGATGTCACAATGTTCATGATGTCACAATGTTCATGATGTCAGAGTCAATTTCTGATATCATATGTCATACCTGAATTATTATGTTTCAAAACAGATTATAAGCTTACTAAAAGCCAAAATATCCTAATGGCAGCATTTCACACAAGTTATGACTAAGTTATGACCTCCTCATCAGTATGGCATCACGAATTGTGACATCAGAACATTATTATAACATGATGTTGAGACATCACATTGTCATTGTGAAATCACTGTCCCGTTTGGTTTTCACATAGTATGACCTCACACTATGAAGCTTCTTCTATCAAATGGTATCCTCATATTGAATTATGAGTAATTGAAATTGGATCATTCTGATATTACAAACAAACTGTGACATCACAAAGCCATTGTGACCTCATCACCACGGTGACATCAAAACCCAAAAGGACATCTCAGTCCATTGTGACATTATGGATCACATTGTGCCATTCCAAAACTATTATGACTTATAACCACCTTTGAAAACAAACATGGCCTCTGTGACATCACAGAACCTTTTTTGTATCCATAACTTCATGGGGAACAAATGACAACTGACATCAGACATACCAAGGAAACATAACAAATCCTTTCTGACATCATAATTGTGACATCATGTTGCCATTATGACACCATCAGCTCATTTTGACATGTAAAACTACAATGACATCATAGCATTACCACATCACATTGTTATTCTGATGTCATAGACACGTTGTGTTTGCCTATTATGTTATTGATTCTATTTTTAATGTGGCATGTCGGTTATCAGAAACACATTGTGTGTTCATGACCATTTTGATATCATGATGTCTTAGTTCCATCACATTGCCATTGTGATGTCACATTGCCAAATTAATGTCACAAAGGGATTTTGATGTGACAACGGTTGTGAAATCAGAATGAGTTTCTGATATCAACTCACATGCCACATTTCAAATTAGGCATTCATAATGTGACTATGATATCACAATGACATAATGGCAAATGTTATAATGTCATTGCCATTTTGTGATGTCACCATAAGCTAAAGATGTCATAACAACAATGTGATGTTACACCAGTTATGACGTCACACAGGGTTTATAATGTTACAGTGGTTATGAGGTCACAATGTGTTACTGATATCAACTGACATGCCACATTTTAAATAGAATGAAATCACAGGATATACATTCACAATGTGTCTAAGACAGCAAAATGGCAATGTGATGTCATAATGCTATGAGGTCACTGTAACTTGTTGATGTCACAATGTGCTGATGGTGTCATAATGATTGAGATCACACTGGTGATGATGGCACAAATGGTTTGTGATGTCACAATGGTATGTCAGATCTTAATTGCTATTAGTTTACAATGAGGACATGAGAATGAAGTCACCATGACATATACAAATGAACTGTGATGACACAAACGCCATGTTTTTTGTCAAAATTGCTAAAGTTCCTAACAGGTTTTGGTTGTCAAAACGTTAATGATATAAAAATGGGTTAATGATGTCAAAACTAGTTTGTAATATCACATATTATTTCAAATTTCAATTGCTACAAGTTCACAATGATACAAGTTCACAGAAGGAGCTTGATGTCCCAAAGGCCATGCATTTTCTAAGATGTGATTAGGACATAATAGGTTTGTGAAAGCATGATGTTACAGTAATATCACAATTGCAATATGATGTCAAATTACAATTAATTGTTGATGCTATAATAGTGATGAGTTCAAAATTGTTTTGTGATGTCGCAGTAGATTGATGATGTGACAATGGCATTCCAGACCTCAATTGTCACTAACTCACAATGAGTATATAAATTTAGAATGGGCTTGTGAGGATTCCAAAGCATTTGTTGGCACAAATGTAATGAAGTCAAAACAGATTTGTGATGTGACAATATGACACAATGGTCATTACATCTAGCAGTGTGATGTCACTATGCTCATGATGTCAAAGTATATTTCTAATATTTCATGTCATTCCTGAAATAATTTGAGGTCGAAAATAGATTGAGCTATCAATGTGCCTAACACAGTGGCAACATGTCACAAAACTTTTGAGGACAGGATATGTTTGAGTTGTCACAGTTGTTTAGAGATATCACAATTTCAATGTTACATCACAAAGGGATTGTGATGTCACAATGGTTATGAAGTCAAAATGTGTTTTTGATATGAATCCACATGCCACATTTGAAATGTAATGAAATCACCTAATAGGCATTCATCATGTATATATGATGTCACAATGACAATGTGATGTCATAGTGGTATGATGTCATTACAGATTTGTGATGTCACAATGAGCTGATTTTGTCACAATGACAATGTTATGTCACACCTATGATTATATTGTAAATACTTTGTGATATTCCTCTGGCATATCTGATCTCAATTGACATTTCACAATGAGGATATGGGTCCACAAAGGGACTGTCATGTCACAAAGGCCATGTGTTTTTTCAAAGGTGCTAAAGATGTCATAATGGGTTTGGGAGGTCTCAACTTGATTGTAATGTCACAACAGCAATGTGATATGATAATGGCTTTATGATGTCACCTTGGTGATGAGGTAACAATGGACAGGACCAGTTTGTAATGTCACAACAGGTTACTATCACAATGGCACTGTGATGTGAAAAAGGGATTTTCTCATCACAATGGTTTTGAGGTCACAATGGATTTCTGAAATCCACCAATATTGCTCACTTGAAATAGAATGAAATCACAGAATAGGCATTCACAATATGTCTATAATGTCACTATGACATATGATGTCATAATACTATGATATGTAAGTTTAGTGATGTTAAAATGGCATGTCTTATCTTACTAGTCATTAGATTACCATGAGGATCCCAAAGGTTGCTATTGTGCTGAGTCCATTACACAGGATTCTTTGTGCTATTTTTTAAAATCGTTCTGAGTCCTTGCAAGGTTGGTATCCCCAAAAATCACACACACACACACACACACACACACACACACACACACACACACAAACATACAGAGACACCGTGCACCAGCTTGGTGTGGGGTGGATGGAGAAGATTCCTCCGTTGGGCTGAGTGGAGATTCGATCACCCCCCTCCGGGCAGCTGCTGGGGTTAGGGGGAAGCCCTGACCTGAGGTGAGACTACTTCGGCCATGGCCTGGTAGACTTAGGGGAGAGTCAGGACAGCACAAAGCCAGGGATGGAGGCGTGGCTGAGGGAGGGAGGAGGCGTGACCCAGGGGAGGACAGGGCGTGGCTGAGGGGGCACATATCTACTGCAGCCAGGGGCACACATGGACTGCAGCACTTGTGCAACAGGGGCAGGGCAGCCCTGGAGAGAAGTGGGGGCAGAGAGAGCAGAGAGAAGAGCAGGCACATACTCCAGGGATGGCGGCCTCAAAACCTCTGCTGCTGTGGGAGCATTGGTCTGGGCCAGGAGTACAGAGCACAGAAAGCCAGCACATCAGGCACATCCCTCACACCATTGCTGCACGCTGCACACAGACCACAGCCTACAGATTCTCCCAGCAGCACAAGTAAGTGGCCGATCGCCGGTCAGTACCTTGCTACCTCCCCCTACCACTCCCACTCCCCCCCCTGAAAACCCTCTTGTGTCAGAACCATGCCTCCCCAGCACCAGGCAGGCCAGCCCTGACTCTGCCACAAATGCGCCCCAGGAGTGGGGGGTTGGGGAGTGGGTGTTGACTCTGGGAACTCTCCCCCATCCCTAGTGGCCAGTATCCATGGAAATGGGGAGATGCAAGAATGGGTGAGAAGGGGTGACCACTGAGCACCTGGCTGGAGCAGTGGGAGCTACACAGTCCCACATCTGCACCCTTCTTCTCCCTGGTGGGAACCTGGTGGCTTTAGTCAGAGGTGGGGAACATCACCTCTGCACCTGCCTTATTGGGTCTTTTCCTTTTTTTCTGGGAGTGGGGGATGTTGGATGCAGCAGATAGGCCTTCCTTGCTATGTGAGCCCTTGTCCTCTGTGCTCAGTCACCCTTTCATCTGAGGAGGGTCCCAGAAAAGCCCACTAGGGAGGTGAGGGCACTGGAGGTCAGATACTAGGTGAATATATGGGAGGAACACACGCCCTCAGACACACATATACCCGGCCTGTCCCCCCACCCCAGCTGTCAACAGTACTCACAGGGTGATCACATTTCCCAGTTCTGACAGTGTCTGCCAGTGTTCCCTGTCCATCTGGTCTCCTTGTCCTCCCCAAGAGTCTGCCCAGTTGCCCAGAAGTATCTAGGCTGGAAGTAGGAGTCTGTGCATGTATGTAGCCTTTAGGACCCCATCCATTTCCTCAACACCGCCCCCACCCTGGGTCAGAAACCCCCCTTGGCACCCCATGACCCATGCTTGTTTCAGTCCTGCTCTGAGGACCCACCTGTCTGGGGATTCCTTCACCCACCATCCTGGCGTAGGGTTTTGGTGAATGAGAAGTTAAGGCTGGCTGTTCCCAAGGGGAAGGGTCTGTCCCTGGAGAAGGGGAGAGGCGGGTTTGTGCTGTGTCATTAGAGTGGTGCTCCCCTTGTGTGGGAGCCCTTGGTTCTGACAAGGGAATGGAGAATGGGAAGCCACGTGCTCCGAGGAGGAATCAACAAACTTAGGAGAGGTACTACTCTGAGTCTGTGTGTGTGTGTGTGTGTGTGTGAGAGAGAGAGATAGAGAGAGAGAGAGAGAGAGAGAGAGAGAGAGAGAGAGAGAGAGAGAGAGAGAGAGAGAGAGAGAGAGAGAGAGAGAGAGAGAGAGAGAGAGAGAGAGAGAGAGAGAGAATCTTTCTCCTTGTACAGCCTGACTGTCCTCAGGTGAGTGATCAGTTGGCAAATTGCAGGTGCTGCATGGAAGTGTCATCTGTCACCATTCTGGAGGTGTGTGTGTGTATGTGTGTGTGTGTGTGTGTGTGTGTGTGTATGTGTGTGTGTGTGTGTGTGTGTGTGTGTGTGTGTGTGTGTGTTGGGAGAGCAGGGAGATGAGAACAATGAAAATATATTTAAGTCACCATGTCTAAAAACAGCAAAAACATTTTATTTCTCTGTATGTGTGTGTATTTGTTGTTGTTGTTCTTCATCAATACCAAGTACAAGCCAAACCACAATTTTTGTTTTCTCCTTCACAGTTTCATGGCTCCTTTATGGAAGATTTAAGTAGACATTACTTTCTTCCTCTTTCCACCTCTCTCTTCCCCCTTTCTTTTAGCCCACAGGAGCTGCTGGGCCAGAGTGGGCCTCCTCTAGAAGAACTTTGCGAACCCTGGACTGGAGTGGATGCCTGTCCTTCTATCCCCAGCCAGAAGTTTCATGAGGTGAATGAGATCACAGCCACATTCTCCAAGCCAGATACTCTGCTCTTGTGTGTTTAGTTGGAGGGAATTCAAGGGATTGGAATGTTTGCCCAACATAATTAGGGAACGAGATGAGGGAAATGATAAGGCAGGGGCTGTGAAGCTATGAGGTTTTGGGGACTGGCGTATGGTGTGACATGGCAGATGGTTCACCATGACAGTGGATGAGAAGGGAACCATATCTAGGGCATTAACTGTCTCTGTGGGCATTCTGGCACAGGGTTGCGGGCCCCCCCGATGGTCAGGACACCCTCCTGGGGCAGTGCTCAGTGTCAATCCTCCCTGGAGTCCTGCAGAATCCAGTCTGTGTCCCGCCTGGGCTGTTTCCAGCTGGGCAGTGGTAGTCAAGTCCATTTCCCTTGCTGGAGCCCGCTTAGTATCAGGAGGTAGCAGTTAGCTAGGGCTGGCTGAATGCCAGTTTCTGTAACCTGTTATAGGCAGTCTGGAAGGAAAAGGGGACCACTGATTTTGGAACCCTTTAAGTTTGATTGGGACAAATTAAATACCACATTTTCCAGGTTTTTTTTTTAGTTAAGCTGGCAATTTCCACTAATACCTGGGATAATGGATCAAATTAGATGGATGATTTCAGCCATCAAACAATGATGTTCAAAGTGGCACACGCAGAGTTCCCAAGCCAGATAGTCTCCTGCTTTGAACGTTGTGCCTTGACTGCCTTTCTCTGGCAGCTGTGGCATCTCTCTAGGGTGATGACCCCAATTGAGGACATTGTGGGGAGCAGACATTGTGACCTCACCATCCCCAGCCTGCCAGCAATGAGTAGAGATGATTCCCAGCACCTGTACTGGACTCTGGGAGATTCAGAGAACCCAGGCTACCTCAAGAATCCTTCATCTACAACATGAAATTTAGGGGCCACATGTGGTGGACAATCCTGCCTGGCCCCACGGGGAGGAGAGGAGTCCCTTTGAGCCAGCCATTCAGCTCACAGCAAACTCATTCACACCTCCATGGTGAATTGAGTGCCACAGAGCTGGTCAGCTGCTGGACAGAGATCGTTGAGAAGACAGGCATCCCAGAGGCTCTGGAATGTAGCAAGTACATAGTGGCTCACACCCTCAGAGCCAAAACAGTTAAGTGTTGTGGCACCAGGAGTGGGTAAGAGGGAGGAGGGAGAACTGTGGGAGAGCTACACAGGCTTTCTCCCCACTCCCCCACAGAGGATTCTTACCTGAATCAGATGGGATTTTCTGTAGTATTGTCATAGATGCTCATTTATTTAACCAACAAACCATTACAGTGTGCACGAGGCTCTGGGGGGTCATAGACAATGAAAAGTTCCAGGACTGGTTCCACAACCCATGAAGAAACCTTGGATTGATCTGGATGCCAGTGCTTCAAGCCTGTCATCCCAGTTACTTAGGAGGCTGAGATCAGAGGATTGAGGCTTTTGGCCCAGGCAGGAAAGCCTGTAAGACTCTTGTCTTCAATTAACTACCAAAAACAAAACACCAGAAATGGATGTGTGGCTCAAGCCATAGACTGCTAGCCTTGAGTAAAAAGGCTTAGGGACAGCACCTAGGCTCCGAGTACAAGTCCCAGAACTGACACAAAGAAAGTAAAGAGAGAAAGGAAGGAAGGACAGAGGGAGAAAAAAAGGAAAGGAAGGAAGAAGGGAGAACATGCAAGCCATGGTTTGGAGTCTCTGGATCAAGGGAGCCAATTATTCACAATCTATGTTGGGACAGTTTCAGAGCTTAAAGCCAGTATGGAGGACCAAGCCACTGACCCCTCAGAAACTTCATGCCATCCAGGAGCTGTGTGGTCACTGACAATATAGGGAACCAGCCTTGGGTAGAACCTAAGGCTCAAAGTGGGTCACCAGGTATCAATTATGCCCAGCCTCATTGAGTTTATTTTCTGGTCAGATAAAAAGAAAGTTTCCAAGGGCTAGGGAGGTATTGGAGTGAGACAGTTTCAAGGGGGGATCAAAGTATAAGTAGGAATTTGAAGAGGGAGAATGATCCTGGGTCACGTGTGTCAGGCCTTTGGAGCTATGACCTCGCCTGACAACATAGACTACCTGCCTTTGATCCAGCCACACTGCTGTTAAAAGTCCTGGCACCTTGGGTTCATCATTGACAACCTGGCTGCCGTTCACTGCAGGATGCCTGTGCAGTACACCCTTAGGGACTAGGACTTTCCAGGGCTCAATCTGATGATACCACTCCTGGTGTTCATTCCTTCAACAAAGACTGAGGAATGCATGCCACTGACACAGGACAGCCTCTGAATAAGGGCAGGAAGTGCGTCTCTTGGCTGGCTCACTCTTTAGTATAGATGGCAGATCTGGGATTCAGAGAGGGCAGGCTGAAGGTGGGGCAGAGCTGGATAGAGGCTGGTGGAAAAATCAGAGGCACTGTGGTCTGAGCAGGGTTGTTTCTTTGATAATACTCACAACATAGGAAAATTTCTGGGATAGAGCCTCCCTTTTCACCTCCCAAAGAGGGAACTAGATTCCCCCAGTCTCCGTCCCTTGACCAGGAATCCCTTTGGTTCCCATATCATGTGGTGGATAACTAGATCTTACCTCACTGCCTAGTTTTCAGGCAGGACAGCGAGAGATCCTGAGTGATAAGGTCAGGGGATCTTCAGTATGAGATTGTACTTGAATGTCCCAACTTGGTGCATGGTCAGTACCATCTAAGACTGCCATGGTGTAGGACATAGAATCTAGAGAATCAGAGCTGGATGGTGTCTGTTGTGGGAGTTCTGAGTATTATGTGTTAGCTTTGAGCTCCCGTGTGCCCACTTGCTTCCCTTTCTTGGGTGGGTCTATGCTAGAAAAAGTTTGAAACTAGGGCATGGATCTTATCTTCTTTGCTCCAAGATAGCACTCTACCATTTGAATCACAGCTCCACTTCCAGCTTTTTGGGGTGTTTAATTGGAGATAAAGAGTTCTCACGGGCCTTGCTGCTAAGTGGCATCCAACTGCAGTCCTCAGATTTCAGTCTCCTGGGGGGAGAGGATGACAAGAATGGAAGTTTGTTTGGCTGGGTGCCAGTAGCTCATGGCTGTTATCCTAGGTACTCAGGACATGAGATCTGAGGATCACAGGTCAAAGCTGGCCTGAGACTCTTACCTAAAAGGAATTGCCAGAAAACCAGAAGTTGTGCTGTGGCTCAAGCAATTGAGTGCTTGCCTTAATCTGAAATGCTCAGGGACAGCATCCAGGCCCAGAGTTCAAGCCCCACAACATAAAAAAGAAAGAAAGTAAGACATCTTTGCCTGCAAATGATGGTGGAGGTGTGGGGGTGTGGGGAGGGTGCTGTGTTTGGGAGACCAAGTGCTGGCCTCACTGTAAAGATATTTGTATGAAGTCCCCAAGTTTGCCCAAGTTTGAAGCCACAGCTTCAAGAGGACATGTCCTGTGACAGGCAGGGAGTGGGCGAAGGGGTGCAGGTGTGATTGTTTTGTCTTTTTTTTCTCCATTGAAGGATAGATTTGGATGCTGGGTATCAAAATCTGAAGTGAATGGTTGCAAAAAGTTTTTGGACTGACAAGATGGGTTTCCTCTGTGTATATGAAGGTGGCTGAAACCAGAAGCCACCCGTGGCTCACAACTCTCATCCTAGCTACTCAGAAGGCTGAGATGTGAGGACCATGGTTACAAGTCAGCTTGGGCAGAATAGTCTGTGAGACTTGATGATAGACCACTAGAGAACAGGAAGTGTTGCTTTGGCTCAAGTGGGAGAGTGCTCACCTTCAGCTGAATTGCTGAGGGACAGCACCTTGGCCCAGAGTTCAAACACCTTGACCAACAACAAAAAAAAGAGGTGACTAAGTTTTCCACATAGCAGTGTGCATGATACGAAATGCCATACTGGTCTATGAGACATTCCAGATATATGTGCGGCTCAAGGTTTTGTCTACAGTGGGTCTGATGTTGGTACTGCCACCTTCTAGTGGGTGGGATCTGATCCTAATTGAGGGAGTTCATGTTTCTGTTCTCAGGGACTGCAGAATCCTTGGTTTATCCTGTGTGTGTGTGTGTGTGTGTGTGTGTGTGTGTGTGTGTGTGTGTCTGTCTGTCTGTCTGACTGTCTGTGTCTGTGATTGTGTGTGTTTGGAGGTAGAAGAACTGGGCCTTGAACTCAAGGCCTAGGTGCTGTCCCTGAGATATCTTGCTCAAAGCTAGAGCTCTGACAATTGAGCCACAGCTCCACCTGTGGCTATTTGGTGGTTCAGTGTAGATAGGAGCTTCACAAACTTTCCTGAGTGGCTGGCTTTGAACAGTGATCCTCAGATCTCAGCCTCCTAAATAACTAGGATGACAGACAGGAGCCACCCGTGATGGCTCTGTGTGTGTGTGTGTGTGTGTGTGTGTGTGTGTGTGTGTGTGTGTGTGTGTGTGTGTGTGTGAGTGTGTGTGTGTGTGTGTGTGTGTGTGTGTGTGTGTGTGTGTGTGTGTAGAAGTTGGTTGTTACAAGGAGTGCTGGAACCTTTGGTAACTTCTATCTGCTGTCTTTGGGGGGGTGCATGGACTTTGTGGCTGAGGTCTGGGGGCTTGGAAGGGTGAGACGTTTGAAGGGGACTCAGCACCTTTAATTATAAGAACAAGGGATCTTTGTGATCCAGAACTGTCTACTCTCTTGGGCCTGGTTGGTGGCAGAGGGAGCACGGGAGGACCTGGGGGTGGGGCCCTTAGGGGTTGGCTCCCCAGGGGGATAGAAAGGGTGGTTAGCACTTATTAAGGCTGTGAGCCCTGTTAGTATGGACCTTATTGGCATGGGTCAGACTCTGGGTCATCTCATCATGACGTCTGATGGGCAAGGCCAACCCTACTTTAAATCTTGACCTGTGATCTTCAGATCTCAGCATCCTGAGTAGGTAGCATTATAGGCATGAGCCACTGGCACCAGGCCTCAGATTCTTTTTGGTATATTAGGGTTTGAACTCAAGAGCTTAGGGTTTCCAATCAGGTCTTGTTCCATGGGAGCCAAGCCTTTCTGTCTTGGGCATTTCTGAGATAGAGACTCCATATATGTTCAGGCTTGTCTGGATCATGGTACTCCTATGACAGGCAGGTGTCACCATGCCTTGTCCTCTGTAGTTGTAGGTATGTAGCGCCATGCTCAGTCATCGGTTTAGATTACTGTCCCAAACTCTTAGTCCACAGCAGCCAATTTTTGACCACAGTTGAAGCTCTGGGTTCAGCCTGGAACCATTGGTCCTCCTCACAGGACAGTTGTGAGGAAACAAGGGATCAATACAAGGGGAAATCTGCGGCAGGGCCAGGCATAGAGGCAACTGTCATCAGATAAGTTTCTTGGCAATTCTGTGAGCATATAACAAGAAGATACCTGGAAAGGACTCAGAAGGGGCCTGTTATTTATCATGCTACAGGTATGAGATTATGAAACAAAACATGGCTCTCTTTCATCCTTACCCTATCCTCATGAGGAAGGGGATCCTTCACTGTTCAGCTTTGCAGCTGGGGCAAATGTGGCACGGAAAAGCTGGGTGACCTACTCATGACCCCCAGGAGACAGGAAGTTTGGCCTGACTTCTTGGCCATGCTCCCTAGGACAATGGGTGCTATTCAGTCCATTTCTTGTGGTGGGAAGTCCACTTATTGTCTGTCGTGGGGCTTGAATTCTGGGCCTGGGCACTGTCCACAAGCTGCTCAGATCAAGTTTAGGGCTCTACCACTTGAGCCATAACACCACTTCTGGTTTTCTGGTGGTTCTTTGGAGATAAGCGTCTTACAGACATTCCTGCCTCGGCTGGCTATGAACCATGATCCTCATATCTCAATGTGTAGTTACCATTGTAGGCCTGTGCCACCGGCAGCCTGCTTAAGTGTAATTCTCTCCCTCTCTCTCTCTCTCTCTTTCTCTCTCTGTCTCTGACTCTGTCTCTCTCTCTCAGTAACTTGTTGAATTTGTCCTCAAGGAGTTGGCTCAGCGTCCCCATGTGGCTGGGACCCAAGGTGACCTTCTCATTCTGGAGGTAGGCTGTGTCAGGATCATTCCCACTTGGACTGTGGAACTAGCTCCCTTAGGTAAGCCCCTCTATGCCCGGTGTAGACCGTGATGGTTACTCATTGTCAGTCTGTCTGGTGAATCTTTCCCCACTACTCTCTTCTAAGACAGTTAAAGGAAAGTGGATGAGGAGGCATCACATTGTCCAAATGCACAGCACTATCCTGAGCCTCTGATCCTCACTGCCACCTATCTGGCCAGACCCTGATTATAAGAAACTGAATTCACTCTATGTCAACTTCACATTGCTGCAGTGTGTCATTTCGGGGAGTAGAGTCAGTGTGCAGAGGAAAGACCCCAGGTCCGACACCTCCTGGGGGACAATTGTTCCATGACAGCACGAAGTCATTGATGTAGATAAGGAGGAAGCCGGCATCAGACTGAGCCAGAACAATGCTCAAAGGTAGGTAGGTGGTTGAAGAATCAAACCCACACAGGTCTGCTTCCAACTCACAAAAAGGAGGATGCAGTGCAGGTAGCCTAGCACTGGATCTAGGGGACTATGAATGGATGGTGGCAGTCAGTTACTGTGGAGCACATGGGCAGCAAAGATGGCGCTGAGAGGGGGTTGAGTGGGCAGAGCCTAATTTACTGTAGAGCACATGGGCAGCCAAGATGGCGCTGGGAGAGAGTAGAGTGGGCAGAGCCCAATTGACCTGCTGATCAGTGCCTAACCAGCCCATGAAAGCTAAGGTGAATGATAGGGTGTGACCTTGACAGTGATTGGTTCCTTTTCCTCCCTTACCATGCCACCCGCCCTTTTTGTCTTTAAAAGGGGCTGCTCTCTGTTAATAAACTAGTTTTTACCTGCTGGATTTGGCTCCCCGCTGTGTCTGATTGTCTCCCTGGCTGAGGGAGGCTGGGGAACGGGCGAGCGCCGCACTCACCTTTCCTTTCCTCGGACCCGTCCATCTTTTGTGGGACAGACGAAGACCCAACATCTGGTGCCCAACGTGGGGCACGAAAGGAAAAGATACCGGCCGAGGCTAAGTGGTCTCTCGGGGTAAGTGAAACCCTAAATTTGGGTAATGCTATATCACAGAAGAAGGAGGAGGCAACATTAGGCCTAGAAGAAGTACAGGATGACTTGGAAATGAGAAGGAAAAGGAAACGGTCAAATCCGATCGAGAAAGCACTGAAACGTGCACAGTAGAAGTTAAAAGGAGGGTAAAAATTACCCGCTCTGACCCAGCTGATAATGATGGTCCTAGGCCCCCTCCCTATTCCCCCAATTGGAGAGGAGGTACGGCGCCCTACGAGACCTGCGAGAGGGACTTGGAAGACCCAGACCCCTACCAACCTTCATTGGAGGGGCCGAGGGCTGGGAAAGTAACCTACTCGGAGACCTCCTCTGGAAAGGAAGGGCCACTCAAGAGCCCAGACTCTCGGCCACAGGATTCACTTCCCCAAGCATATCTGGTCAACCTGGCACCAGGAGCTAACAGGCCCTTGGAATGGTATCCATGGGAAGTTAAGGATCTTAAAGAGTTCCGCAAGGCGGTGGCGGAGGATGGCCCAAATTCTCCCTGGGCCCAGACCCTATTACAAGACATTGCCTATCACCCCTGTGCCCCTAAGGACTGGATGGATGTGGCCAAATCCGTTCTTACTAGTTCTCAGTTTATTAAATGCTGTGCTTTCTTTCAGGAAGAATGCAGAATGTGAGCAGAGAGTAACCGGTAGGCTCAACCCGCGATACCCATTACTTATGCCATGCTAGCACAGATGGGGGAAGGGTACTCCACCAGCGTCCAACAGGCCGCAATACGTGGCTTGTACCATGACCAGGTGAGGCAGGCAGGACTTGCCGCGTAGTACAAACTAGATGATGGACCTACTGAGTTCCCCATAGCAGGAGTGAGACAAAAACCGGGTGAATCTCTACCTGATTTCATAGACCGAGTCCAACAGAGTGTTCACTGCAAGCTACCAGCAGGGAACCTCTGAGATCAGTTTGTAAAGCTGCTGGTCTGGGAAGGGATGAATGCAGACCACCGCATGGCCTGCGCAGGATTGAGAGAGAGTTCCCTGAGCAGATGGGTGGTGGCCTCACAGGATGTGGGAACGCAACAGCACCAGTCCCAATCATTAGCTTTAGCTTTACAGGCTCAGACGTCTGCAATGACTGAGGCTATTTCTCAGGTGCTGGCAGCCCAGGGCCAAGGAACCCCGAGATTATCGAGGAGAGGGACTTGTTTTAAATGCGGGCAGGAGGGGCACTTTAAGAGGGACTGTTTACAACAATCCCCTGCCAACCAGCCTGAGGGCAAACTGCCCCCTACACCCTGCCCCAGGGACATGGAGGGATACAAGTTTAATTTAGATGGGAAGTCTTTAAACTTAGAGAGGGGTATTCTCTAGCCCCATTAATTCAAGGAGGAACTCCCTCTGCTGTGAAGCCCAGGCAGCCTCATGGCAGGGCAGCCCAGTTCCATTGGACCATCCTCCTGGTGGACCGACTCTGCCCTAAAAAGAGTATTCTCATAGGCTGAAAGAGGTTTCACTGCTTAATTGACAGTGGGGCAGACCGAACCATACTCAGGGAGGAGGAAGTGCCCTTGGATTGGAAGCTTGCACCTGGGCCTCCTATATTGGGGGTAGGGGCAATTCCCAGACCAAAGAGACTGTTTCCGTTATGACATGGACTAGCCCAGATAGAGAACAGGGAAAGATACACCATTTAGTGGCAAAGAACCTCACTGCCAATATACTAGGGCAAGCTATGCTAAGACAAATGGATGCCGTGGTCAATACAGACCATCAAGCATCCTATGATGATATCCTGGATGGGGAAGACGCACAAAGGCATAAACAGGATCTAGAGGGAGTTAAGGAAAGGGATTTTTTTAACTTTCATAATTACAGAGAAGAACATAGGGGACCCTCCCGGGTGCATCCCCAATCCTAAAGGCCACTGCCCCCCGAGTACCTCCCATTAGGTGGAAGCCGGGAAGCCCAATCTGGGTGGAGCAGTGGCCATTGACCAAACCTAAACTTGAAGCCCTCCACCTTCTGGTGGAGGAACAGATAAAGCCTTGGGCATATCAGCCCTTCTATAAGTCCTTGGAACATACCTGTATTTGTTATTCAAAAAGCCTCCGGGGCTTAGCATATGCTCCAAGACCTACATAAGGTAAATGAAAGGATGGAGCTAGTAGGAATGCCCCTAAGAGGCATGCCCTGGACTCCTGCTATACCTTCAGAATATACTTTGGTTGTGATTGATATTAAAGATTGTTTTTCTTTTTCTATTGCTCTGCATCCAGATGACTGCAAGAAGTTTGCTTTCTTTATACCTTCTCTTAATTTTTCCCAGCCTGATCAGAGGTTTGAATGGACGGTGCTGCAACAGGGTATGGCCAATAGCCCGGCCTTCTGCCAACCATACTTGGCCACACTTTTAGAGCCTGTGCTGGGTTCAGATACCTCCCTTGTCTATGCATACATGGATGATATGATTCTGGGGCACCGAGACCCAAGCTGCCTGGAGGGCCTTCTGACCCAGCTTCCCCCCATATTAAAAAAGGGGGGTTTTACCATAGCCCTTAATAAAATTCAAAAGGTAGCTCCTTTTAAGGTGCTCAGGACCCACCTTACCTTGACTCAGGCCAGCCACCTTAAGCCTTTGCTGGATATTCCAGCCTCTCTAACCTTAACCCAACTTCAGAGTCTTTTAGGGGAAATCAATTGGCTGTTGTCACGGGTTTCTGTCCCTACAATTACAATATAAGGAAATGCTGGCCTTTAATTTGTATTCTGATAGCCTATAAAACAAAAAAGGGGGAGTTAGCCCCCATATACAGTTACAGATAGCTTTGTTTTTAAATTTTTCAAAAGGGGCAACTAAATCCAGATTTCAGAAGCACTGGAGACAACTAAACCCTAAGCCCCAAGTGCAAGTCAGGTGGAGACACAACAATGGAGAGGACCTGACCCCCTAGTTACTATGAGCAGGGGATTTGGATGCGTTTTTCCCGTAGGGGAGTACACTCCCATTTGGATCCCTGCCAGGAACCTTAAGTTTTTACCCATTTCCTCTCTACAGGAGGATGCCAAAGGATAAGCTAACCAACAAGGAAAGAAAAATGGCCATGGCCTAGGCTTGTGTTTTAAAGACAAAAGCCAGAAAGACAATTATTAACCATACCCAAGGGTAACCAGCCCTTGAGAAACTCTTGTGTTCTCTAACAATTGCAGATGGCGATACTCCAGCTGTTGGCTGTCCTGACTCTCCCAACCCTGATTCACAGATTCTGCATCAACCTCAATGGGTGACCTGGGCAGTGATCAACGCTGGCAATGCAAAAATCGTCGGGAGCACCACAAGAGAATCTGTCCCTTCGACCTGGTGGCCTGACCTTCATTTTGCTCCCCACCCTATGGACTGTTTAATATTTTTGTAGGAGTTAATTATTTCAATGTTACCTGCTTTAATTGTTCTTTTACTAATTGCTTGTATAGCAGCATTATCCATAATTATTGTTAAACAACCACCTTTTGTTATGCTTGCAGTTTAGATCTTGTCCAACCCCACAGGCAAATAGCTGGATTAGAACAATCCCCACCTCCGGACTCTGAAGTGGCAAAGACTGCTATCCCATCCTTCACTAAGGTTAAAGGACTTGTAGTGACATTTCCTGGCCTGGTAATGCTTTTGCTGATGGTTTTTTCTATGCTTTCCTTGCATTATACGTGCACTGCAAAACTCTTATGAGCTTAGCCAGCCAGTTATCAAGCTCCAAATGAATGAATTCCCCCCCCCAGAGGAATCGCAGCCAGAGACGGGTAAGAGGGGGTGTCAGTGTGACCAACCTAAGACAGGGCCTTCAGCTTCTCTCTGAAGAAGTTCCCGATTACAGGGAAGGCAGACAAGGCGATCCACCCAACCTAAGACAGGTGGGTTCGCTTCTTTAAACAAAGACGGGGGGGGGGGGGAGATGATGTTGGGAGCCATTGGGAGCTGACAGTAAAGCTCAAAGTTTATTTTGACCCCTGTGCTAGCTTAAAGGCATGTACAAGGAATTGGCTTATTTAAAAGACACCAGGTGCCCAGGAATTAATTGAACAGCTTCAGACATTTCTTTTTTTTTTTTTTTTTTTTTTTTTGTCGGTCGTGGGGCTTGAACTCTGGGCCTGGGCGCTGTCCCTCAGCTCTTCAGCTCAAGGCGAGCGCTTTACCACTTGAGCTACAGCGCCACTTCCGGTTTTCTGGTGGTTTTTTGGAGATAGGAGTCTCATGGTCTTTCCTGCCCGGGCTGGCTTTGAACCGCGATCCTCAGATCTCAGCCTCCTGAGTAGCTAGGATTACAGGCGTGAGCCACCAGTGCCCAGCCATGAACTGCTTCAGACATTTCTAACTGTGGTGGGACTGATGTTTATTATTGTGCTAGGTGGGTCTGCCATTAAAACAAAACAAAGAAAAAGGGGGGAATCTGTGGAGCACATGGGCAGCAAAGATGGCGCTGAGAGGGGGTTGAGTGGGCAGAGCCTAATTTACTGTAGAGCACATGGGCAGCCAAGATGGCGCTGGGAGAGAGTAGAGTGGGCAGAGCCCAATTGACCTGCTGATCAGTGCCTAACCAGCCCATGAAGGCTCAAGTGAATGATAGGGTGTGACCTTGACAGTGATTGGTTCCTCACATACCATGCCACCTGCCCTTTTTGTCTTTAAAAGGGGCTGCTCTCTGTTAATAAATGAGTGTTTTACCTGCTGGATTTGGCTCCCCGCTGTATCTGATTGTCTTCTGGGCTGAGGGAGGCTGGGGAACGGGCGAGCACAGCACTTACCTTTCCTTTCCTCAGACCCTGTCCGTCTTTTGTGCAGATGAAGACCCAACAAGGTGCCAGTGGCTGTCGCTTGTCATCCGGCCTATTTGGGAGGCTGAGTTCTGATGGTCGTGACTCAGAGCCAGCCCAGGCAGGAAGGTCTGCGAGATTCTTATCTCCCATAAACGACCTCCTTCACCCCACCCTGAAAAAAGCCAGTTTTGGTGCTGTGGATCAAGTTATAGAGCCTCAGCCTTGAGTAAAAGAAGCTCAGGGATGAAACCGAGTCCCTGAATCCAACACCTGGGACTCACAAAAAAAAAAAAAAAAAAGAACAGTGGACACTTGTTATCTTACTACCAAAAAGGATGGATACATTCTTTTCTCTGGTACTTGTAGCCAAAGGTAAGGGGCTTCCCTTGATGTTCCTCTAAAGCTCTCTTTCTCTCTATTATCTCTCCTGGCTTCAGTTGCAGGATAGAATTCAGATCATCCCACTTGATGTGACCTTAAGTACCCTCCCCTACCCGCCTTTCATGGGGTGGGGATACTGGATGTACTCACCTCTGGGTGAAAGAAGCACCAGAGAGATGGGGGTAGGTATCCCTGAAACTCATACACACACACACACACACACACACACACACACACACACACACACACACACACACACACACACACACACTCACCTAGGCCAACTCTTACTAGCCTTTTCCAAAGATACTTTATCTCCTTGGGTTAACTGACCTAGGAGAGGAACATGATCCTCTATAAATGACTATTTTAACTAGGGCTTGCTAGTTGACACAAGATAAACAGAAGCTCAAAGGAAAGGTTCTGGAGCCTGTCTGGCTCAGGCTCACACTTGACATCCTGGCTCCTCAGTAGGCAGAGATCTGAGGATCAAAGATCGAAGCCAGCCATAAGCTGGAAAGGTGATAAGACACTTCTATGCATGGAACCACCAAAAATCCAGACGTGTAGCTGTGGTTCAAGTGGTAGAGTAGCAGCCTTGAGCATGAAAACTCAGAGAGACAGCTCCCAGATCTTCAGTTCCAACCCACATAAGAAATGGCCCCATTTGTTGCTCCTAGGCTGCCTGGGCCTCAAGTGCCCTCTCACAGAATGTGATACCACACTGGTCCCTAGGTAGTGTATCAGAGCCTTCAGAAATTGGGTGGTGAAAGCCAGGCCTTCGCCTTTGTGCGCTCTCAACCACAACAGCTTGAGGCAGAGCATGACAAGGCCAAAAGCCTGCAGAGTGGAGAAGATCCCCCTCTGCCAAGGTGATTAGAGTGGGCTTCTTAGAGGCAGCACTTGAAAGGAGATCTTGCTTAAGGAGGATGGGAAAGGAAGCACAGAGAGAAAAGATGCCATAGATAAAGGACAACATAGCAAGAGCGTGTTCTTTTCCAGCCAAGGCTGCTGGTTATATACTCGGTAAAGATGTGCAAGACTGTCCCGAGTCAGGCCTAAGGGGTCACAGAAGAACAGCTATCCAATATTGGGATTTTGTCTTAGCAGTAGTGGGATCACCTAGCACACAGGAAACCCTGGGTTCGATTCCTAGGTCCCACATACACAGAAAAAGCCAGAAGTGGTACTGTGGCTCAGGTAGAAGAGTGCTCACATCAAGCAAAAGAAGCTCAGGGACAGCACCTGGACCCTGAGTTTAAGCCCCAGCTCTGTCAAGGTAAAACTTCACTCCAAGGGACCTGGGTGACAGGTGGATGGTGTGCCCTGTAGCACTTAGTAGATCCATTCATGCTTTGTGTCTCCTTCTTTGACAGAGGGGATCTGGACACTCTTTCTTCCCTGGGCACCCCTGGACTTGGTTATCAGCAACCTTCCAACGTCTTCCACTGGGACATGGAGCAGCTGCCCCCAGAAATTCTCAGGTACTGGTTGGGTGTGACGGGGGGCGGGGGGGATACAGGGCAGGCCTAAGAAGTCCTAGTAGGTCTGATCTACGCCAGACATCCAGGCCATCCAGAGGAAGTGGATGGGAGCTTAGAAAGGATTAGTGATGTGAAGGGGCCCCTTTTATGCCTATGGCCCTTCCCAGATTCTGAGCCTCCCTTTGCTGTCCCTAAGGGAGGTAGAGGAGGTTCTAGGTGGTAGTGTCTAGAGGAAGACTAGATGGAAATTGTAAAGAATGAGACATCATAGGCCATGCGCTGATGGCTCACTCCTTTCATCCTGGCTACTCGGGAGGCTGAGATCCAGAGGGTCTTGTTTCCCAGCACAAGGAGGAAATTCCGATGAGATTCTCATCTCCAATCTCCACCTTGAAGTGGTGCCATGACTCAAGTGGTAGAGCACTGGCTTTGAGCAAATTCATCATCAAGGACAGTACCCAAGCCCTGAGTTCAAGCCCCTCATCCAGAAAAACAAGAAAGAAAGACACCCTTTGCTTGCCAGAAATGGTGAAGGAGTGTGGTTGCTGTTGTTGGGACACCAGGTTCTGGCCTCAGTGTACAGCCATTTCTAAGAACTCCCCACATTTGCCCAAGTGTAAAGTTACAGCAGCCTGGGCGTTGTCTTACCAAGAACTCCAGAGGTTGTGGCCTATCTTATGCAGGGAGTGGGAGAATGGGAATAGGGTCGCATGTGCTTTATGGCCTGACAATTTGGATTTTCCCTGGTTGTAAGAAGGTGGCTGAAACTGGGCACTGCCAGTGTCCCACAACTGTCATCCTAGCTACTCAGGAGGCTGAGATCTGAGGATCACAGTTCAAAGCCAGCTTGAGCAGGAAAGTCTGTGAGAAATTTACTCAAGGGAAGCACCAGAAAACTGGAATTGGTGCTGTGGCTCTAGTGGTAGAGTGCATACCTTCAACTGAAGAGCTGAGGGATAGCACGCAGGCACACAGTTCAAACCCCATGACTGACAACCAAAATGCTGTGGCTGAGTTTTCTTCATAGTGGGGTATACAGTAGGAAATGCCATGCTGCTTTATGAGCCATTCCAGATGTGTGAGAGGCTCTGAGTTTTGTCAACATTTGGTCTGAGATTGGTAGTGCCATCTTCTTGGAGTTTGGGATGTTCAGTTGCTCAGGGACTGCTGAGTCCTTGGGCTACCCGTGTGTGTGTGTGTGTGTGTGTGTGTGTGTGTGTGTGTGTGTGTGTGTGTTTCTATGTGTGTGTATTTTTCCCTGATCATTCTCTACCCACTTCCTGGGTGCTTGTCTGCCTCTTCCTGACCTTGGATGGAGCCCTTCCTCAATAGCAACCTTGTCTTTAGTCCCCTATCATGGTCTACAATGAGTCCCAAATTGCCAGAGACCTGCCTATTCCAACTTTTCCTTGGGACACAAGTCTGGCTGTCCATATCTTTGTCCTCATCCAGGGGATTCTGGATCCTCAGGGCCGGCTGGCATATGTTCTCTCCTGCCTCTGGGGGCCAGGGTGACTCATGCTGTGTCCTGTCTTTTTCTCAGCTGGGACCCTGGCTGCATTTCCCACTCCCAGCAGGCTGGCAGTGGTGTGGGGGAAGGGTGGTTGCCAGTGGCTCTGGCCAACTCGACCTTGATATCTGACTGAAGGCTCCCCAAACAAGGGTAATCTGGGGCTACATGAGAGGTGAGGCCAAGGTGGCTTGGATGTATTGTTCGATGTCTAGGAAATGTCAACATACCTTATTGTAGGCTAATCTATCTTCTGGCAACAGCTGGGCCTCTTAGGTCCTTCTAGACAATTCTGGATTCCCAGAATACAGAGGCATAAACTTTAAATTCCAGGCCCAGGGAACTGGGGGATGAGAGCCTGGTATAACCAGTACCTCAATGTTCTGGGGCATTAGTTTTGCCCTGGATGAGCTAGCTGAGCTACAATTGGGGGGCAGTCCTGAGTCATAGTCACAGTAAACTCTCAAGCCAGATCAAGTGGTTTCTCCCTAAGTCCTTCTTGGGCTGAGGGGTTTGGGCCATGGCAGTAAGTTCCATGGAACATGCCCCTCTATCTCAACATGGGTCTACAGGATCAAGTGAAGGACATTAGGGTTGCTTTTGGTAGTCGGCCCATGATTCCAGACTTTCCTCTGGCCCCCTTCCCCAAGCACTGATGAGGAAAGCAGGGCACTGAGCCATCGGACTCCTGGACTAGTGACTGCTACAAGGAGCAGCCAGTTGGCTGTGGACTCCTGAGCCTACAAAACTTTCATGAGCCCAACTCAACACCTGCCCAAGGTCTGACTGACAAATTTGCACTCTTATGATATTCATGTGATGGGCATTATCTGGTGTGACATCTTACAGCTCCTGCCCCTCTTGGCCCAGAACTGTGGTCTGAGATAGTGATTTACTGCTCTGATCCACATTGCACCCATGACAGATGCCATTCTGATGATCTTCATGCCCCACGGCTGGATACTTCTCTGCTACTGTGTCCTGCTCTGTAGGCAATGGCCTCCAAACAGGCTGCTATCAAGACTTGTAGGACACCTAGACATTAGGAGACCCTCAGGGACCCACTGGAAAGAACTCTGCCTAGAGCTACAGAGCAAGGTCTAAGCAAGCCAGGTGTTAGTCATGGGGCTTGAACTTTGGGCCTGGGCGCTGTCCCCCAGCTCTTCACCTTACCACTTGAGCCACAGAGCAACTTCTGGTTTTCTGTAGGTTCCTTGGAGATCTGAGTCTCCTAGACTTTCCTGCCTGGGCTGGCTTTGAAACGTGATCTTCACATCTCAGCCTCCTGAGGAGCTAGGAGGACAGGCTGAGCCACCTGTGCCTGGTGATCTGGCCTTACACCACAGTGGACTAGGAGCTCCTGAAAGCTTTTCTTTAATTTTCCTGTGCTAGTATTGGGGTTTGAACTCAGGGTCTTGGCTCTGGTCTCTTTTTTCCTTCAAGGTTACCACTTTACCATTTGTGCCACAGCTCCATTTCTGGATTTTGGTAGTTAATCGGCGAGAAGAGTCTCATTAACTTTCCCCTCCACAGCTGGCATGACCCTTGATTTCTATCTCAGTCTCCTGAGTAGCTAGGATTTATAGGGGTTGAGCCATTGGTGGCATTGGGCTAGAAGCTTTTCTAAAGCAAGAGTTCTTCCCTGCGTTTGCCCTGACTCCTCCCTGCAAAGGAGGCCTGAGGGTCAGGACCTAGGAAAACAGGTTCCAAACCACAGGAAATGGCTTTGGGTCCCTGGTGAAAAGCCAAGCTAAGCTTCCCCCTGGGCACCATTCTACCCACCATTCCCACCCTCTGCCCTATGACTCAAGTCAACGTTGACCCAGCCTTGAATTTCCTGCCAGACTTTTCTGAAGCCATAAAACCTTCATACCACTCATACCACCTGATCTACAGCACATTTCAGGACCTTTGCCCATGCTATACCTTCTGCCTGAGGCTCTCTGTCTTGTACCCACATGTTAGAACTACTGTGGAATTTTGGCACTGGCTATATGACTTCCTGGAGCAAATCTTTCCTTCCCTTCTCCATCTTTTTTTTTTTTTAATATTGAGTTGCTAGAGAGGGAACTTGTGCAGGCTGACTGGCAAATGCTCTATATTGGTGTGTGTGTGTTTGTGTGTGTGTGTGTGTGTGTGTGTGTGTGTGTGTGTGTGTGTGTGTGTGTGTGTGTGTGCACCAGTCCTGGGGTTTGAATTCAGGGCCTGGATGATATCCTATCCCTGAGGTTTTGTGCTCCATGCTAGCACTCTTCTACTTGAACCACAGCTCTACTTCTGGCTTTTGGGGTGTTTAATTGGAGAAAAGTGTCTCATATTGACTTTCCTGCTTGCAGTTGGAATCTTCAGATCTCATCCTCCTGAGTAGATTACAGAGGTGAGCCTCCAGCACCTGCTCTCTATCCTACCTCTTACTATAACCTCGGCCCTCCTCTGAGTTCCAGAATAATATATCTCACCAGGCTCAATTTTTTTTCCCAGACTTGGGCTTGAACTCAAAGCTCATACTTAGGAGGGACTCTAAATATGTGAAGACTGGGACAAATGCTTCCATTCAATTATGTATCATGTTTCAACACTTAATAAAATGTTAATTAAAATGGGTCAATGCCCTAAATTATTCTGTATAATTTTATGATAGATGTGCAAAATATGATATTATGTGTATAATAATACTAAATACCATAATGAATAATTGAATCAAAGAAAAATACAATACAAAAACTATAATAAAATTCATAATATGAAATTAACATGCATATATATGTATATATCGTGCATTACACATGTATAGAAATATTTCTTCCATTGCAAGGCCTTCATTCAGGCCCTGGGAACACTATCCTGAATTTCTTTTCCTCAAGGACAATGAGCTTCACATTCACCCCTGTTGCAAAAGAGTTACCTGGACCGTGAGCTCAAAAAGTAGCAATGGCAGAAATACTGGCCCCAGTTCCAAGAGAGTAACTTAATTTTTTGATGGATGCAATTATGTTTATTCAGTTCCATACTGGACATTAAAAAAAGCAGTGTAGAGTTTTGTACAGCTATTCAAACGTCCTTCCCTTACCTCCAAAGTGCTTCTCTGAGAACTACATTGTTTCTCTTTTTTTGTATATTTTTATTGTAAAAATATTCTACAGAGGGGTTACAGTTCCAGGAGCAAGGTAATGAGTACATTTCTTATTGAGCATTGTTTACTACTCCTGTGTTTTTCCCCTACCATCCCTTCCTTCCCATCTCCACTACTACCTCCCCCTGCCGAGGTCAGTGACTTAGTTTTTCATTTTTGGTTGGCACAAGGCTGAACTCAAGTAATGGCAACTCTTTGCTCACATTCCTACAGATTTACCAAGACCCTGAGTTCAAATCCCAGACTAGAAAAGAAAACTGGCAGAAATTCCAAACCAGAGAGCTTTACTTTTTTAATTTAGTTAAATAATTTATATATATATAGATATATAGATATAGATATAGATATATTATATATATCTATATATATATAGTTTTTTTTTGACCAAGCATGGGATTTGAACACAGGTCGTGGAAATTCTACTTCATGTTGGATCTCCCTTTGCTGGTCTGCAGTCTCTGGTCCCATAGCCCATCCTCGGATCCTGGGCCCAGAGGGCTTTCAGGAAGAAAAAAATCATTGGAAAGCACAAAAAGTGGTGACCTGCAGAGAGCTGGGGTTTTACGATTTTTTTCTTTGGACAGTGACCATCCTGTGTCTGAATGACAAAGCTGCAATATGAACTTAAGCTGCCATTGCTGGTGGCTGGTGGGCTATCAGTGAAGCCATAGTCCAACCTGTTAACATAGGCCCTGGGTTCACATTGCATTCCTGATATCAATCGCAGAAAAATACAAGGGACTCATTCCTATGCATAGGAATACTGATTGAAAGAATATTTTATACATCGGTCTAGGCTAAAATTGGATGCAATAATCCTAGAATGCTGATTGAGCATAATTAATAGTTTATTAAGCATGAAAAGAATAATATTTCTTCAATTGGGGTATAATAATACCTAAGAGTTGGTAGGAACATAGTAGGTGTCATTCTATCATAGACGATTATGGAACTCTTTACCTATATATATACATATATATATATATATATATATATATATATATATATATATATATATATATATATATTTGTATACCTCTGTCTGCCTATCCATGTATCACTGTTTTGGCCAAACCGGGGTTGATCTCAGAGTCTGGGGAACACCTGACATCTTCATTGGCTACAGGCTGCCATGCTCAAACTCACACAATCATGAATTGGGCCTGCTAGGTACTAAGTTCAGATCCTAGCATGGCCAGGCATGATGGAGAACACATCTTACATCTGGATGTTATGTGACAGGATGTAAACAATGTAATAAATGGTATAGGTGTCATCAGAGTCAATAAAATAAATTCTAAATAAATGAATGAAACAAGAAATAAAATAAATAACCACACCAAACACAATATAGACTGAACATCTGTAGGGAAGTATAAATCCTATCTTTAAAATATATACAAGGAGGGCTTGGAAGGTGGCTCAATGGTAAAGCGCTTGCCTTGCATTCATGAGGCCCTGGGCTCCATTCCTCAGCACCACATAAGCAGAAAAAAAGCCGGCAGTGGCGCCGTGGCTCAAGTGGTACAGCGCTACCTTTCAGGTGAAGAGCTGAGGGACAGCGCCCAGGCCCAGAGTTCAGGCCCACGAGTGGACCAATATATATATATATATATATATGGAGTAACTTTTCCAGGCCTGAGGCTTGAATTTAGCCCTTCTATGCAGAAGAAATGGCAGCAGATCCTGAGATACTCATTTCTGGACCTGGGATGACTCATGGAATGTGATTGATCTCATCCTTGAATGAGTAGTTTGTGCATGATGCAAGTAGGAAATGATAGGCACGACTCATGGGGTATTGATTATTTGTAAAGAACAGTTGATGAAGCATGACAATTATCATCACAGTATGAAATGGAGGTATCAGGAAAGATCCAAGAATCGGTAGTCACACAGATTGGATTCTACCACAGGTAACCATCTCTCCTACTCTATATTAATGTGTACTCATTTCCATATTACCTTCACCTTATGAATGGATGACTGTTGGGCTCCCCGCTGTCCCCTCGGGGGTGGAGGCTCAATCACAGGTCCTTGGAACGGCTTAGCTCCTTCGTGGCTCAAAGGCTGGTGTGCTCATATGACCCGATTCACCACTTGGTCCTGCTAGGTCCAGAGTTCAGATGCCCCGCCCTGCCAAAAAATTCATCTTGATGTCAGAAGTCAATCATTGCAATTGTTTTCTTTCCTGTGCAAGTCCTGGATCTCAGCTAGGTCGGAGAATGCATGGGCCACCCTGTGACCATGGGAATAAGTTGTTATCCATGTCAGCCCAGTTATTCCTGTCATCATATACTCAAGAAAATACACAATACACCCATGAATAGCATACATAATAAAGAGAATAACTACACTCAATGCACGATGCAGTCCACACATGGATATGAATGTACATCCCATGTTTCAATGATCATTGAGGACTATTTTGGCCTCCCTGGGGCTCGATCTCAGTTCCTGGAAACGGCCCAGCTCCTTAGTGTCTCACAGTCTGGTGTGATCACGTGGACCCATTGGGCAGTTTGGCCTCCTAGGCCCAAAGTTTGAATCCCAGCACTGCCAAAAATTCACCTGATGTGAGAAGCCAGTCATTGCACCTGTTTTCCTGTACTGTGCAAGTTCTGGGGCTTAGCTAGGAAGGAGAATGTATATGCAACTCTATACTCATGGGAATAGGTTGTCATCCAGTTCACCACAGTTATTTTTGTCATCCTATACTCAAGGAAATACACAATACATCAATGAATAAGACACAAAACAAAGAGAATGACTACACCAAATGCAAGATGCCGCCCACCCATGTTTGGAAATATAGATCCTCTATTTAGTTATGAATTTATGACTATATTGGCCCCCACCAGGGCTCCATCTCAGGTCCCAGGAATGGCCTAATTCCTTAGAGGCTCAAAGCCTGGTGTGCTCACCATGACACATTCACCAATTGGGCCTGCTAGGTTTGAGTTCAAATTCCTGCACTACCAAAAGATTCAATCTGATGTGAGAAGCCTATGGTGGCACAGGTTTTCCTGTCCTGTGAATGTCCTGGGTCTCATTGAGGATGGGGAATGCTATATAGGCTACTCGTAGCCATGGGAATAGGTTGTCATCCATGTCAGCATAGTTATATCTGTCACCCCATACGAAATAAAATACACAATACATCCTTGAAAAAGACACAAAATAAAAACAATAACTACACTGAATGCAAGATGCATACCATACCTGCAGTTAAAGAGAAATCCTATGTTTTAAAAAGGTGGGCTTGCTATTTTGTCCAGTGCTGAGGCTTCAAATCAGGCCCTGCACCAGACCTGACATTCTTCTCTTCAAAGATGGTGAGCTTCCCCTTCTTCCACAGTGCAACAGAGTTACCCAGACCTGAGCTAAAATCCCAGCACTGACTAAAGCTTCATCCTGATGTCAGAAGCCAGTCTTTGTTCCTTTTATCCTCTCCTTTGAAAGTCCTGTGCCTCAAATACGATGGAGAACACGATAGACAACCCTGTAACTATCAGAACAGGTTGTCATCCATGTCAGCACATTTATACCTGTCCCCATATTTATTAAAATACACAATACCTCCATGAATTAGAGACAAAATAAGGAGAATAATTGCATTGAACACAAGATGCTGTCCAAACATGTACGTCAATATAGATCCTATGTTTAAATTATGAATTTATGACTATAATGGACCACCCTGGGGATCAATGTCAGATTCTGGGAATGGCCACACTCCTTAGTTACTCACAGGTTCGTATGATCACCTTGACTGATTGGCCAATTTGTTTTGCTCTGCCCTGAATTCAGATCCCAGCACTACCAACAAGTGGATTGTGGAGTAAGAAGGAGAGTGTGAAACTTGTTTTCCTTTTCTCTGAGAATTCTGTGGGTCAAGCCTAATGGAGACCATTTCTCCAAATCTAAATGATCTGTGATAGTTTTTCATCAATGTATTAAACAGAATGTATTTCATCATAGTAAAATCAATGGTAAATAAATGAATAAAATAATAGATACAAGGAACAAACACAGCAAACATGTATGGACTGAACATCTATAGGTAAGTATAAATCCTATCTTTATAATACATATAAATAGTATGTTTTCCAGGGCTGGGTCTTGAATTCAGGACTAGTGAATATGCCTGACTTTTTTATCTTCATGTAAGGTGATCTTCCCCTTTATCCACATTGCTTCAGATTTACCCAGATCCTGAGTACAAATCCAAAGCCTGTAAGTATAAACTTTGTGAATTGCAAGCCAGTGAGTTAATTTTTTTCTCAGCATGTGGCCTGAACTCAGGTCTTAGCAAGTCCGCCTTAGCTTCGATAATCCTAGGATTGGGTGCAGCCACTGGACACCCAGGTGCTACTGGGGTTCTAGACCCCCAGGTGTTGTAGGGAAAACAATGCACAGGAAAATGTGGCCTTTTATGTTTTCTTCCTTTGCACAGTGACCCTTCTGGGTCTGAATGACACTGTTGCAAAGGTTACTTCATGTTGCATTGCTGAAGGCTTGCAGACTATCAGGGAAGCCATAAGCCCACGTGGCAACCTAGGCCCTCACTTCGAATCCCCGTCCTGACACCAACCAATGGCAGGAGGTACTAAGAAACTGGTTTCCATCCAAAGGAATAACACTAGAATTTTGTCAATTTCACAGTTGAATGAGTTGATCGTGAATCATGATCCTATAAAATTAAATAGCATAATTTCAGAAGGCTGGTGGATTTTATTTAATATTTATGAAGCATTAAAAAATATTATTACTTACAGGAATGCAATATTTTCAGGACACTGAGTGCTTTCATTAATATTTTAAGGATGAAAGCAATAACATTAATAACATGGACGCATAATAAATACCCAGGAATTGGTAGGAATATAGTCTATGTAACCGAATAATGTATAGACATCTCTGGCACTCTATAAAGATATATATTTATTAGCATACTGCCATTTGCATGCCAATCTGTTCTTATTGGGTTAACCCCTGGGGCCTGTTCTCAGGTCCTGGGAACAACCTGTCAGCTCAATTTGCCCCAGGATGGCGTGTTTACACTCACCCATTAATGAATTTGGCCTTGTAGTCCATGAGTTCAGATGCCAGCACTTCCAAACAATGAATCGTGGAGTAAGAAGATGATGGTGACACCTGGTTTCCTTTACTGTGAATCTTCTGCGTGTTAGGTATGAGGTGGAATACATATGGAGACCTATATCCTATGTAGTCAATGTTCTATTTGCTATAATAGTCAATATAATAAATGGTCAATACATGAATAAAATAAAAAAAATAACTACACTGAACACAATATGGAGTCAACATATATATATAACTATAAAACATATATGTAAATTGTACATGAATAGGGTGTTTTCTATTGCTGGGGATCGATTTCAAGCCTAAGGAACAGACTTGAATTTCTTGACTTCAAGGAAGCAAGTTTCCCCTTCCCACACAGTGCAATAGAGTTACCCAGACTATAAGCTCCAATCCCAGTCCTGGTAGAAAAAATGTCACCTTTATAGTATGTGAGGCCCAATTCTTAGGTATTTCATTATGCCTCCATTTAATGAATGTGGTTGTTTAAATACTTAATAAAATATTAACTAAATCGATCAATGTCGTGTAATATAATTGTGTATAATTGTATCCTAGAATTATTCAAGAACTGTTCAATCATGTCTTACATCACATTCCATTGGTAATCATATGGATAGGAACAAGTTTCTTAGGATCTCCTACCATTTAGAGGTGGCAGGACCAGGATTCGAATAGTGGGCTCCAGCTCCCACCATTTCAACCTGAGGATAGGGAACTCACCAATCTGTCCAAGCACATAAATAAGACCAGTGATTAGGCAGGCACCAGTGGCTCTCAGCAGACCTCCTTGATACTTACAAGGCTGTGATAGTAGGATCATGGTCAAAGTCATCCTAAGCAGGAAAATTCTTGAGACCCCTGTCCAACTTCAGTGCCAACAAAGCCACAAGCTTTGTGGCTCTACTGTAGAGGACCAGCCTTGAGCAAAAGCAGCTGTGGACTGTGCCCAGACCCTGAGTTCAAGGTCTGGGACTGGCAACAAACAGAAATACACAACAATCTGTGTAGCCATCCAGCTAAAGCAGGTCACCCTCTTGTCCCCAGCTGAATTGGACAGAATTCCCTGGGAAAAGGGCTGGGAGAACCTCTGTGTTCTTGACTCCGCCCATGCTGCATGCTTCACAGGATTATGGCCACACCCCCATTCTTTCATGCTTCTTTCTGACCAATGGGATACAAGAATGGTGGCCACACCCACATTCCATGTTGCCAGGTAGCACTGGGATTCCCTCTGTTAGTTTACACCATTACCAGCAGTTGAGGAAAGTAGCAGTGTCTGAGTGGTGAGGAAGAGACTCGAGGTGACTTTGGAGTATAGTAGAAAATTGATGCTCCCACCCCCACCTGGCCCTTTCCCTCCCTTCACACGGTGCCAGGTTTCAAACCTCAGGAAAGGCTGTGCTGCCAGCAGGCCTAAATCCCCGACCTGGTCCCTGCCCCTAGTCTTCTGCTCTGGGCCCATGTGTCCGCGATGCTGCTTCCATTGCTGCTGCCCCAATTGGAGCAGCTGCCAACAGCTTCTCCCAGCAGCACAGGTGAGTTTCTGTCCCAACAACAACATACCCTGGGTCAAACACCCCTCTGGGGGCACCATGTCCCCCCTTCTTGTTTCCTCTCCATGGCGCTGATGAGCCACCTTTCTGTCTTGAGGATTTCTGAGATAGAAATTACAAATATGCTCAGGCTGGGCTGCATCACGGTCCTCCTGTGAAAGGTATGCTCCACCAGGCCTGGTCCTCTGTAATTGGGATGGTAGACATGTGGTGTCATGCTCAGTCATCGGTTAACATGGATTATCCTAAACTCAGTCCATAGCAGCGGATTCTTGACCACACGTGAAGCTCTTTGTAGGGCCTCAACCATTGGACCTCAGTCTCCTCACAGGACAGTTGTGAGGAAACAAGGGATTTATACAGAGAGATCTCTGGAGAATGGCTAGGCAGAGAGGGAGCGACCTTCAGATAAGGTTTTGGCAATTCTGTGAGCATATGACAGGAAGATACCAGAAAGGGCTCAGGTGGGGCTTGTTATTAATAGTGCAACAGGTATGGGATTATGAACTGAAACATGTCTCTTTTATTACTCTATCCCCATGAGGAAGGGGATCCTTCACTTTTTTTGCAGCTGGGGAAACCGAGGCACAGAGAAGCCAGGTGATCTACTTATGACCTCAAGTTCACAGGAAGCTCGGCCTGACTTCTCTACTATGCTCCCTAGGACAATGGGTGCTATTCAGTCCACTTCTTGTGGTGGGTAGTCCACTTCTTTTCAGTCGTTTGAAATCTAGGATTGGGCACTGTTCCTGACCTCCTCAGCTCAACACTAGCGCTCTACCACTTGAGATCACAGTGCCACTTCCAGTTTTCTGGTGGTTCTTTGGAGATAAGATTCTCACAGACGTTCCTGCCTGGGCTGTCTATGAACCATGATCCTCATATCTCAGCCTCCTGTGTAGTTCGGATTAGAGTTTTATGCCACTGGCACCTGATTTAAGTGTAATTCTGATTTCTCTCTCTTTCTCTCAGGAACTGGTTCAATGGGTGCTGTAGGAGGTGGCACAACGTCCCCAGGTGGCTGGAACCGAAGATGGCCCACTCATTCTGGAGGTGGGCTGTGTGTCAGGAGCTGTCTCATTCAGCGTGTTGATAGATCTCCATGAGGTAAACCCTCTGTGCCATTGAAAGACTGTGAAGGTTATTCATTGTCCATCTTGCCTTACTGGATTTATTTTATTGTATTCTTTTCTACATTATTTTCTAGCACCTGGACAATATTATGGTACATAGTTACTGAATGAAAATGTAATTTCAACTTAAGAAAGTCATTTAGGGCTCTGGGAATGTGGCTTCATGATACGGTGATTGCTTAGCATGCATGAAACCCTGAGTTCAATTCCTCAGTACCACATAAACAGAAAAACATTGGAAGTGGTGCTGTGCCTCAAGTGGTACAGTGATAGCCTTGAGCAAAATAAACAAAAAAAAATCCCAAACCAAAACCAAACCAAAAAACATTTAATTAGCAAATGCAAAATAAAGAACCCATACTTGGAATATATAATTGCTCCTGCCTACTGACACCTGACAATAGTCCCTAATTCATGAACTTTACTTATATTAGGATATTGTGTTGAAAAAAAAATTTGTTCATTAGCTCACAACAATTAATGTCTTGAATGTGCTTAGATGTCAGGTGAAGATTAATTCTGGAAATTCAAAGATTCCAGGTTTTTGAATGGCACTGCTAATCACAATGAGAAGGGTAGTCTAAGTGAGATTTGGAAATATTTTTGGTCATTCATGGCACCAAAACACAGAGGCAAAGTAACAGTTGTGACAGAAGAGAAGGAATAATTCCAGAGTTAATAAATGGTAATAACTAAGGTATACCAGAACCTGTTTTAGAGAACCATTTTTGGTTATTGAAAAAATAGTTATCAACTAGTCTTATTCCTCATTACCTTTAACATTCTAAATCTCTTATGTTACCTCTTAAAAATGTATCTCCTTCTGTGCTATTTTTTCTTACTTTATCTTCTTTGCTTTCTAAAAATCTCAGTCTTTCTATATTTCTCTATGAACATTTCCTGATACTAAATTCCTACACAGATGGCAGAGAATGATCATTTAAGGGTCCCATAACTGATGAGTTATTAATGAAACCACATGGACAAGGAGGGCATATTTATTGTTACCTCAAATTTTCTGAAAAGCTGCAATGCCATCATTTGATTCAAATTTCCATTATTTGTTTACATAGTGTCATTCAGTGCACATAAACGCAAATATGAGCTGGTCGTTGGTGGTTCAGGCCTGTAATCCTAGCTATTCAGGAAACCAGAGAATTGTGGTTCAAAGACAACCTGGTCAGGAATGTCCATGAGACACTTATCTTCAATTAACCACCTAAAACCCGGAAATGGTGCTGTAGCTTAAGCCGTACAGTGCTCAACTTGAGGTGAAGAGGTGAGGGAGTGCACCCAGGATCAGAGTTCAAGCCCCACAACCAACAAAAAGTGCAAATATTACCTTAAGTTTCCCCAAAAGGAAGAACAAGATCAATAATCTTCTCAAGCAGAAAAAAGTAATTTCAAAATGATTCAGTGCATCTACTTTTGCTGAATTATTTAAGTTATGGCTTCTTTGCTAGACATATTGTCTTCCTTTAAAAATTGTCAAATACTAGCTTTACAATAAACTTCGTCTAATATTTTTTGTTTCAAAAAAGAAGTCTATACAGTTGATGTCAATTAGCTTTCTTACTATCTTAATTCAAAGCCAAACCAGGCAGGAGAGTCTGTCAAACTCTTATCACAAATTGAACACCAAAAAACCAGAAGTGGGTTTTGGCTCAAGCAGTTGTGTACTAGCTTTGGGGGCAGGTGGGCAGGAAAGACAACTGTTCAGGGACAGGATCCAGCCTCTGGGTTCAAGACCCAGAACCACCACAAACTAACAAACAAGCAAACAAAAATCCCAGATATTTCTTTGGGACCCTCCTTAAAGGAATACTGGCCAGAGAACATGCTCCTTTTGCTGATCAAACTCACTGGATCCTGCTTTTTTGGAATCCTTGTTGCTCTGGAGAACTCAGGACCAGACCAAAGGAACTGATAACTGACTCCTGCATCAAGAGAATCATCTCAGGATTGAAATAGCCATCCATAAGACACTTTAAAACCTCCATGTCTTTGTTCCTTTGCTGGAGAACACATTTAAACAACGTTTTTTTTTTTCCTTTTGTTCTATGCTGACCTTCAAATGGTACATTATTTCTTTTTGTAATACTCTGAACTAGAAGTTTACAGACAAATTTTATATGAGTAAAGAACACACTCAAAAAGCCAGGGGCAGAGTTTCCTTCAAGCCTTGGGATACTTTTGTACAGTAAAAAGGAAAGCACAAGATAACTTGACTTTGTTATTCCTCTATGTTCCATTCCTCTCCTGGGGTCAGTTTCCAAATTCAGTAACAGTTACTTCCAGTAACAATCGATGGTGCTGCTTGAGGTATAATGAATGTATTCTGGCTTCACTGAAATAACACTAGAACACCTATGGACCTGAGAGGTAACACGTGTTTCAGAGACAGCTTGGTAAAAGGAAAATAAGAAATTTATATTGCTTATAAATACATTATACATGAGTACATTGAGTTCAAACTTTGTAAGTTCTCTGTAAATTAAGGTGAATTGAAAATGGGAAGAAGGTTTTCAGAACATTCTTTTTGTGAGTGTATGTGTTTTCATTATTTCCCAAGTGTACATGAGCTAACAGTAAGGAAACAATAGCAATAATAGGAGAAAGAGAAGTTCTCTGTTTAAGTATAAGGGCTCAATACGATATAGAAGACTACAAATAAGGCAACATTGAAACAATAAAGCCAAGCCGAGTATGTAGATTTATGGGACTGATATACAGAAAGCAAGACTCCTATGTGGAACATGAAGTATTAGGCCAATCCCATTGTAAATCATGCTTGGTAATCATGCAACTTTGTAGAAAGTAGAATGGAAGAATAATTATGTTTTCAATGCAAGTCAAATGTAACAACATGGAATTAACTGTAAAAAAATATCCATCTTGTGAGAGCCGCGATTATGCTAGCAATGAACTGGTGGCTAAGATCACATTTCTTTTTGTCTTTACACACATACATACACACACACACATATTTGTTGGCAGTGGTCTTGGCACTAGAACTGTGGGTCTGCGAGCTGTCTCTCTTCTATTCAGCTCAAGGCTAATACTCTACAACTTGATCCACAGTGCCATTTCCAGTTTTCTTTTAGTTAATTTGAGCAAAGAGTCTCTGGGTCTTTCCTACCTGGCCTGGCTTTGAACCTCAATCCTCATATCTCAACATGACCCAGCTTATGATCACATTCCTCACAGTATACACTCAGGATATGTAATGTGTGTGTTCATCTATCTTTATAAGAATTCTTGAGTTAGAGGCCGGGAAGGTGGCTCAGTGGTAGAGCTCTTGCCTTGCATGCATGAAGCCCTGGGTTCGATTCCTCAGCACCACTTAAGCAAAAAAGAAAAAAGCCAAAATTGGCGCTGTCACTCAAGTGGTAGAGGGCTAGCCGTAGCTGAAGAGCTGAGGAATAGAGCCCAGGCCCAGAGTTCAGGCCCCATGACCAGACCCCCCACCAAAACAAACAAACAAAAATAATTCTTTTTTTTTAATTTTATTTTATTTTATTTGAGAACATACTGTACAGAGGGGCTACAATTACATGGGCAGGATAATGCATACATTTCTTACCAAGCATTGCCCCCTCCTCCTTTGTTTAGCCTTCACATCCCTTCCCAGCCTCCCCCCTCCCCCGACACAATTATACCCCCCTCCCCCCCCACACCGACATTGTAAAGTTGGTTTTGACATGACATTTTGTACTTCTCATTGTTGCAACAGGTCCACCTGAATCCTTAAACGACATGTTTGTCCCTATCTCCTCCAAATGTTATACTGATATTAAATATAGTGAAAGCAGGGGTTACACTGTGGGGGAGGGACATACAAAGCAACAAAGAAATAATCTTATAAATGCGTTAGAAACACATGCATGAAAGAAACGAAAACATTAAAATACATATTTAAGGGTTCATTTTCCATAACATCACATTATCTGACCTTTTCCGCTTGACTCATACCTATACTAGATATTGCAAATAAGGGAAACCATGGGACCTATGCTTCTTTGGGCCTGGCTTACTTCACTTAATATAATTTTTTCCAAACCTTTCCATTTCCTAACAAATGGGGAAATGTCATTCTTTCTGATGGAGGCATAGAATTCCATTGTGTATATATACCACATTTTCTTGATCCATTCATCTACTGAGGGGCATCTGGGTTGGTTCCATATCTTAGCTATGGTAAATAATGCTGCAATAAACATAGTTGTGCTGGTATCTTTAGTGTGGTTTTGTTTGTAAACATTTGGGTAAATGCCCAAAAGTGGGATTGCTGGATCATAGGGGAGATCTATGTGAAGACTTTTGAGGAACCTCCATACTGCTTTCCAAAGTGGTTGAACAAGTTTACATTCCCACCAACAATGAAGTAAGGTTCCTTTCTGTCCACATCCCCTCCAGCATCTGTTGTTGTTAGAGTTCTTGATTTTTGCTGTTCTAACTGGAGTGAGGTGATAAAGGCCACAACTCTACCCAAAAAATAATTCTTGAGTTAAAAATCTGGGCTACAGCTTAGACATCACCCTCAAAAATGTTTGTAGTTTAAAATTTGATAGTAGTCTATATCTAGATTAAATAAACCAAGAAACTATGGCAGGGCAATGTGATACAAGCTTAGAATTCTAGCACTGAGATTAAGACAGGAGATTAGAGAATGGAATTACATAGTGATATGTTCCCTGGACCAGGTTATTTTGTCTTAATAAAACAAAACAAACAAGAAAGGAATACATACTTGCACATTTGGGCTAATTTTGTCATTATCTTTTGAGGAGGCAAATTTCCTGTTGAAATACAACTCATACTTAATCCTCACTTGTGTTTCAAATTCTCTCTTCATTACAGAACATTCCTAGATGTAAAATGACTTATGATTCCCATCCAAAATTTGAAAAATAAGTTATCATCATTCTGTTGTATACCAAAGAAATGATGAAGGATTACAAAAGATTAAGCCTGGAAAAATAGCAAAGTTCGTCTAATATAGGATTTTGAAGATCTTGCTAAATTAGAATTTAGATTTAAAATAATTTGTTTTTGCTTGAAATTTTATATTCTATAGGATTCTACGAAATTCTTTTTAAGTAGAGAGTTAATTGACAAATTCACAAATGATTTTGCATTCTATTTCCCTAGAATATTATTTCAAGAGAGTTATAATTAGAACTTAATTAATAGATAATTCCAACAGTTCATGTATAAAATGATAATGTGAACGTTGTAGACAGAGTTGCCAAAAAATTGATGATATTAATTTATAAATTTAGAATAAGAGCAATTTTTGGAGTCTTTGGTATAACATGGTATGAAGAGAATAATCGTGTGACATCTTCTTTCTTCTACCTGTATGTAACATAGGAAGCAATTTCCTTAATTATTTGCTACTGTATACACTGAGAAAAATGTTAGGTTTGGATTTGTTTATATTTTTGTTTTTGTTTTATTGGTTTGTCCTAGGGCTTTTACTCTGGGCCTGGACACTGTCTCTGAGCTTGTTTATGCTCAAGGCTCGTGCCCTACCACTTCAACCTCAGTGCCACTTGCGTCTGGCTTTTGCTGAGAAGTTTATTGGAGATAAGAATCTAGGGAATCTTTCTGCCTGGGTGTGCTTTGAAGTGTAATGTTCCGATCTTAGCATCCAGAATTTAAAAGATAGTTTAAAAAGTATAAATATAAATAATATTTGCAAGTGTTCCAATCTCAAGAATACCAGTGGTGGTGGTGGGGGTGTGAAATGATGCAACCCAGTTTATTATGGTATTCTTTCCAGAACATGTATGGCATCACATTAGTAGAGTTCTATTTTTTCACAATAGAGATAAGCTATTCATGATGTGAATGAAGGGAAGTTTGAGGTGCACCCTAAAATTTGGAAACTGTTGGGCTAGGATGACTCTATATCATAAATATTGGTATTGATGGTCATAAAAATACTAGCTTACTGTGATGAACAATTGCTTACTCTTGAAGAATTAATTATTACCATTGCTACATCGTTTTATCCTCTACCAGAATGTGTTTTTTTCTGTTGACCTTCAGTCTGTAACATGCCTTTGGAAAATGCATCTATTGCAGAATTACATAACATGCAAGCCGGTACTTTTTTGAATATCTCAGATATGGAATCTTCCGAATTTAAAAATGAGCAGTTACTAGTCATTGGAATGTTGAAGAACACATACATTCTGTCTTCTTAACAACTTATTTACTTTTAAAAGTTATAAATTTCCATAGAATTAAACTGTTTTCCCTTTTAGTATGAGAATGGACTATATTTATTCTTTTTTCAAAATATTGGTAAGTATATTGTGAAAATATTGTCTAGTTGGATAGCATTCAAGTTGATGGTCCTCTGATTAAAAATGGATAATTAATTTAAATTAGACGCCAAACAGTATTGTTTTTTTTTGACTAATCTGTAGTCAAAAAGAAAGTTTAAAAATGGCTTAGAATGTGTTCCTAACCACCAGTTTTATAAATGGCTTTGTACAGTGGTTTGTGATTATTTTACATGGGATAATATTTTCTACTACTATAAGTTTTGGCAAAAGAAGAAAACTAAAAATTTACTACTGTAGAGGAATATGATAGAAATAGAAGACAGTTTTATGTTTGTCAAATCTCTGATGAGTACCCATATTCAAGACTTAAAGTCATATTTCTTACTATGTTAGACAGATAGGGAAAACATAAAACACCATATGATAAAGCAACTATTCATGACTTTTTAAAATGTATTTATTATGTGATGAAATTTACTTTATTAGCTAATGTTTTGGTTTGAAATATGGGAGGCTGATCTAGTTAACAAATTTTCGAAGGCACCTACTGAAAAGCACAAATGGAGGGGGGTACTATTTCTACACTTTAATGAATGGTTGAACCTGTTTGGCATTAGTGCAGAGTAAATAAATCAACTCTATTGTAACTTGCTCCCTACACTTGAAAAACCTGTAACGTCACTAAATATCATCTATTTGTAAAGTGTTATTTTGGCAAATGTGATTTTAAAAAGTTTATTTGAAAAGGAATATACTTTCAGGAGATTCAATGTAGGTTATCATTTGTTTGAGAATGTTAACATTTTTCTACTACAGAAGCAAGTTTTACTGAAGTACCAGTGTTTTGAAGCACTAAGGATCTTCTCAATTAATGTTTTTCTGAATTATATTTGACCTCTATGTCAAGTATTCCTGGCATTGGTAGACAATTATGAATCTATCATTCCAGGAACTATTTTTTTGGCCTGATGATGTTGGACTGAAATCATTTATTAATCATTAGGAGAAGGGTATTACAAATAATCTTGTGACATTTGTGGTCTTGTTCACTCATATGGGATGGTCATCTGAAAACTGAAAGTTTGAATTACTGTACTTTCACCTTTTGTGATTTCATCTTGCATTTTAGGTTGCCTTGCATTTCCCAATTGCTCACTGCTAATTCCTGCATTTCAAGGAATTGGGGCCCTGAAATATAGGAAATGAGAAATTGAGATGGGTCTTCAATTACTTTCTGCTGGCATGTTGCTTGGGCCTAGGTGAGAACTCTTGCCCTAGTTATCTGATGATGCGGATAACTGGGACCTGGGATCCTAGGACCCGTGGATCCTGTAGAAGAATAATAGCTTTTATACATCATTTCAATAAAATTTGAGTATAATCAGTAGGAATGCTTCAGAAATATGGAGAAAAACAGTTTGGGACAAGCGAGTTAAACAATAAACATCAGCAGAGTAAAATCCCTTATAGATTAGAGGAAAACAACATTGTTGTTTTTTTTTTTTACCATGTGAATTCAGAAACCAAGAATACTTAGAATGTATCACAAGTTTATACCGAAAACATTGCATTGATACTTTTTATATTCTAATATATATTCTAATCCTGATTATTTATATTCCAATCTATTTATTGGAATAAATATCAATTAATTTGTCAAATTATCAATTAATTCTAGTAAAATTCACTGTGTGAAATATAAAATCAAAACATATAAATATAAAATATATAATTATATATAATATATGAAAATGTTTTGCATTGTTCTGTGTTGTTATGGTATCAAAGGCAACTGTTTGAAAGTATTATTCCATTACCTCTACCTCAGTGTTTGGTAGAATTAGAACTAAAGCATTACCATTCGGAGATGTACAGCCTAGAGACAAGAGGAAACACTGTGATTAAAACATTACCAAATTAAGGCCTAATAACGAGGAGAAGCATATGGACTTCTCCTGGCGCTATGGAATATATTTGGTGATAGAAAATTAGTGGTATAAGTTCCTGCCTGGTTGGATGGTAGACAGGCCAGGACATTAGGGAATCATGCATATGAACAAATTTTTCACCTTCTTGGCTTTAGCTACTTTTGAAATAGTAGGGTGTAATGAACAATTATATTTGGAAAAAATACCTTCTAGTCTGAACATTTCTGTCTGAACTGTTCGTCTCTCTATGATCCCTTGTAACTAAGATTAGTTTTGCTCCCGTTAGACAATCTATGCTATCAGGGTAAGATATTCTGGTTGGTCTGTTCCTACATGGAGCAAGGGTAAAGGGTCAGGGAGACATTTGTGCCAGTAAGCTCTAAGTCATTTGGGAAATTTTATGCTGCCGAAGTTTAGAAGTAGCTCTTACGTAAGCCTTACTTTGAATCCATTAGCTCCACAAAGCTAATTCAGTTGATAAATAAGTATTTGAAAAGCCATCACCTTTGGACCTAGCTATAAAGGCTCCAAAGTATAATCAAATTTCAAATGAAAAAGACTTAAAATAATCATTGACAAAAATTGCAAATGTGAGCAATCGAACAAACAATATGTTTTTTCCACCATACACAGAATTTTACAGAAATAAGATGAATAGAAATTTTGGGAACAATAAGGTTTCCTTGTTACAAATAGGCAACCAAGGATATATGCCTGTCTTAAGATTGCATCATTAACTACTTAAATTTACAGGGTACTACATGCTTCAGCAGCACGTCCACCCAAATTACAATACAGAATTTTACATGGTTCTTGTACAAGGATGATATGAAAATTTGTGAAGTATTCCATATTTTTTATTCTTCAGATGCAAGAAATTAAACAGTAATTAAAAAATTGATTACAAATATACAAGTGTAATAATACATGTAATTAATAGAAATAAAAGTTAGTTTGACATCAGTGTATTCAATCTTTACCTTTTTAGAAAGGCCTTTACATAGCATAACTTTTATAAAACTTTTGAAATATGATAATATTGTCATTTTATCCCAAAGAAATAAAATTCTATAAGGACCTAGGAATTAAAGGAATCTTAAACTGTTTCTATATGGAATGCAATCTGAAAGGCCACATTTATTAATGAACCTATATATTGTAAAAACAATGTCGAATTCAAAGTATTATATCTAGGAGAGAATGAAATAGATTATGGACATTATACAAACAGAAAACTAAATATTTTAAAATATACTGTTTCAGACAAGCACCAGAATTATCGTTAGTTTCTGTACTACTCATTTCAACAGATAACTTAAAATTATTTCTGATTAAAAAATCACAAAAATCATTATAGGTGTATAAAAACTACTCAAATATATTTTGATATCAAAGTCAGGCAGTTCACTTGGAAGAATACCATGGAATCCATGAATTTTTAAAGTAAGATATTGCTGTTGTATTTTAAAAATATTTTGTATGGACACATAGGATGGACTGGCAATTTTGAAATTTAAGAAACTTACCCAAACCATTAGTCTTTAGGAGAACAATTTGTACAGCCTTCCACAACTTCAAAGAGGTAGTGATACATAATTATTCTTTTGGCAATATCAAATGCAGTTTCTTCCAATTTGTGCTTCAGACCTGGTTTGATATAATGGTTCAACAGAAGGAGATCTAGCATAACTTTGCTATTTCTATTCTCAGCAGAAAGATGCAAGGGGCTCAAGAAGCCTTTAGTTTGGCCATTTGTATTTGCATCATGATGAAATAAAGAAGCCACTCTGGTATTATTCCATGTATAAGTACTGTGCAGGGTTGTCCAGACATTCACGATTATTGCGTGAATATCTACCTTGAGCCACCAACTCATGGACAATATCTGAGTGTCCACTGTAGGCTTCTCGATGAAGAGGGGTATATTCATCGTTATCCCTAGCATTCACATGAGTGGCCTTTTTGGAAAGTAGTCTCTACACTGTATGAAGGCGATTATTTTCGTCAGACCAAAGAATAAATTTACATGAATACTTCTCCATTTTTCTCTTGCAATTGATACCATTTCTTACTTTTTCATCTTGTTCCTCATCTTCATCAGAATTGCCTAGCCAGAGATTTTGAGTGCCAGTGAGAATGAGGTGTCCATGTATTTCTCCAATAGTTCACATCGGATGAACTGGTCAGAAAAATCCAGTAAATTTTCTGCATCTGCTTTTTTTCACTATTATTTATTTTCTCCTTTTTAATTTTTACTATTCTAAATTATTCTAACTGGAGAGTAGGGAATTGGTAGAGAGCAAAGATTTTCCTCCGTATTCAAAGGTACAGACTGAAAATGAGGACCAGTGGTGTCTTCATGTGCAGTTTTTTCTAGGAATGAGAAAATAGGAAATAATGCCTTCTATGTAAATGAACTGTGAAATGGCAGAGCAGAAAGTGAAATGATGCAACCAAAAATATAAAAGCAAAATAAATTAAGATAATTATGGAGCAATCATATTACCTATGAGAACCATGAAAGGGAGAGAGGAAGAGAGAGACAGATCTGAAATGATATAGCTAGCCACAAAATCCATCCCTCTGATCAATTTATAGAGCAAATAATTTAATTTTTTAAAAGAGATGGAAATAGAATTTAAGATCAGATGTCTCCATTGTTTTTAATTAGATTTTTATTATCCTAAATACTTGGATAATGGAATTTCCATTCAACAAATTAGTATTTTTTTAAGTATAATGTATCTTTATATAACTTTTCCACACCCTTCCAAACCTCACCCCACTTTAATTTTTTCTAGTTTCATACTATCTGCATTGAATATTATACCTTCACTCTCTTCCTCCATAGCTCTCTTTATTCCTTCCTTTTGACTTCCCCTCACATCTTCCAAGTGATAGTTTCCTGATATATATTTTGTTGGATTAAAACTTCAATTTTATAAGAAATTACACCTTTGAAATACTCCTCTGCAAATAGCACGCTTTGGTTAATATATTTGTGTAAACCTGTATGAAGTTCTAGCTTCCAAATATGAGACAAAACATGGGTCTTTTGTGTGTCTGGCTTAGTTCACTTAGTGACTTAGTTCACTTAGTATATTTTTAGATCTATCCATTTCATTGCAAATAATGTAACAGTCTTCAGAATGGATGGGTGCAATCAAATTGTGTATATGTGCCACACTTTCTCCAACCATCACTCCACCAAAGGGTATCTGGTTTGTTTCCGTAACTTGGCTACGGTGAATAGTGCAGCAGTGATTGTGAAAGTGATTTTATTGTAATCTTTTGGTAGAATTCATCATTACCTTTATGGGAGCAAGCCTCTAGCCAGTTTTCCAGAATAAGAACATCCCTCCCTTCATCTTCATCACAATGTATTGCAAGTCCTCAAAAACACACTTCCCCCTACAGGTCTAAATAAGCTAAAACCACATTGTTCCCATAATTTAGTGAGAACCTTCTATGTACTTTCCTAATGTGGGAATGAGGGACATCACAAAGTAAAAGTAAGAAGTATGCAATTGAATTAGCTATTATCACATTTAATATAATTTTCAGCTCCAATTCATAGCCTCATATAATATTATTTTAATCTTTATTTGATTACTTCATCTAACCTGTAAATTATAACAGGTGAGTTAAAAGCAAAGGAAAAATTGTGGTTTGATTTTGACACTCATGTGTGAGGTTGCACAACATGGGCAAATAGATGGATTGGAATTAATAGCTCTTATCCATTTTGTTAACGTACAGATGATTTTCCCAAACAGATTTTTGCAATTCATATTCCATTCAACAACAAGAAACATGTGATAATTTCCTTTGTTTTGCTCCTTATTAACTTTTGTCTCCATTTTATTTTATAATGTATGATTTCATACTGTAGATACAAAAATATGTTAAAATATTTCTATCCATATGCATTGTTATATACATACACACATATATTACACAGGTTATAATGATAATGAATAACTTCAGTAACTGTACAATTTACTAAATTATAAAAACTATCGACGGCTCATGCCTGGCATCCTGGTTACTCGGGAGGCTGAGATCTGATGATCATGGTTTGAAGTCATCCTGGGCAGGAATGTCCAGGAGCCTCTTATTACCAAACAATCAACAGAAAATCAGAATTGGAACTGTGGCTCAAAGTAGTAGAGTGGTAGCCTTGAGAGAAAAATTTCAGGGACATCATGAAGGCTCTTAGTTCAAGAAGTACAAACTACCCAAATAAAATCTATTTAATTTATACATGTGTAAGTAAAGTATGTCCATCACACAAATGCACAACCATGCTCATTTGCAAGGTAACTCTGTTTTGTCTGAAGTACCAGAAAATATTTTCACTTAAGTTGAAAGCATTGCACCATGGGTTCATTCTATCTCTCTCATGCATTTTCCACTCAAATATTCAAATCTTACAATTGTTCCAATTATTTAAAATCATAGCTTTTTACTTTAATACTCATAATATTAGAGTTTGAATTGAGTGTCTTGTGCCCCATAAATGGGTGTTCTTACCGCTTTGTCAGGTTTCCAGGACTAAATTATCTTGATTATTTTTCAGATACTTGTATATGATCTTGGGCTCAGTCCACATTATGTTATTCTTTCTGGAATTTAGAATATCAGGTGCATGGCATTATGTACACATCTTTGTCCAGTCTGGGCTTTAACCTCTATCCTCACAAGAGTAGACTCCCATGTAGTCAGGATTTTCATAAGCTTGTCATAGCTGATTTTTTTTAAGTCTTTGCATTTCCTGCAGGTTCTTCAGTACTTAATTAATTTGTTTTCTTGTGTTGTTTTTTTTTTCATTTGAATGTATGTGTGGAGTTGTTTCTCCCTTTTCCTTTTCTCTCTTTCAATCGAGTTCTTACCTAAAGTTCTGAGAAACCAATTCTTCTTTTTCACGATAGTCAAAGTGAACATGATTCATTCCAAAGCAATTTCAATAATATTTAAACACCTTCATATCTATTAATGGTATATAAATGATAAGTGCTGCGAAGGGTCTTTTTATTTTCACAGCAGTCTTTGTCATACACAGACAGATCATGAAATATAAGAAGATAATAAAACTACAGATGCTAGCAAGGAGAAGAAAACCTATTATTAATTGTTTGACAGAGGCTTCCCGTCTAGTGAAAGAAATACGTTGCTTGATGCAGGATTTCACAAAATTATATTGCTTGGAAGAAGCTAAACAGTCATCTAATTCTACAGAATTGAAGGAGATAAATCGAACTTCTGAATAATTTACATTTGGTTCAAATAAAAGCATGCTTCCTAAAAGAGAGTTGACTTTAGAGAAACATGATGAGTTTATGTAAGTAGGTGCTTAGCTGATTTTGTTAATTTGTAAACTAATACAGGGAAATAGATTACAACACCGTAAAAAAAGAACTTCGCATTGAAATACTCATTTGTGTGTGTGTGTGTGTGTGTGTGTGTGTGTGTTAGAGAGAGAGTGTGTGTGTACACATGCACGCATATACACGCACGTGCATGTGCAAGTGCTCATTCATTCATTCATCATTCCTGAGGCTTGATAGTGCCTGGGCACTCTCCCTATTCTTCTGTGACCAAGGATAGTGGTTTACCACTTGAGCCATTGTTCCACTTCTGGGTTTTTTTTGGAGATAATCACATTTATTTTCATGATTGGACTGGCTTTGAATAGTGGTCTTCATATCTCAGCCTCCTGAGTAGCTAGCTAAGCTTATTCAGCCTCTAAGTAGCTAGTTAAAATTGGGCCTGTCCTTTATGCTTCACCGATCTTTTATTCTTGTCCTGAGGTTTTCACATGACTAAGTCATATATATGTGTAGTTGCTTTAAAAAAATAGTCTTACTGCATGGCACCAGGGGTTCCCATCTGAACTCTTAATTATTGAGGAGGCTTGAGAACAGAACCCAGGCCAAAAGTTTAGTGGACTTCCTTCTCTATTTATTGCTGGGTGCATTGGATTATTTCCACCATCCTGCACTATCTACAGGATAAAATTGGAAGGACTACAGAATCCAGGCCAACCAAGGTAGGAATCTAGACAAGTTGGTGTGCAATTCTTATGCCATTGATAATGGGAAGGCTAAAAAGACAGATCAGGTGCGTGTTCTTGTGGAAAGGGAACCCCTATCCTAAAATTAACCAGTGATATGACACCAGTTAACAAAAATAATACCCCAAGTTGAACACAATTTCCCACAACCAAAATAAGTATAAATATTAACATCCAACACTTAGTACAATCTGCTCTTTGTTCTAATATCAGCTTCATCTCAGTATCATATGATGTGACAGAATAGTTTCTTCATTAAACTTACTATATATTTAAAAAGACCTAGAAAATTCCTTCTCACTTATTAAGTGCAAACGAATGGCAAATTTCCTCATTTCTTACATATTTGACTACCACTATAAATTCATCTTTTGATTATTATTAATAGTCATATATTCTGATTTATTACTTTACTTTGTAACATTTTTAAACTTTTGGCTTCTCTGCTGAAGTTGAAGTATTTAAATAGTATCATCAAATTATATTACTTGGGTAATTAGGGCAGTTTTCTAAAACGTTTTTAACCAATGGCTTCTAGTAATTCTGGTGGGGTTTTTTGTTTTTCTTTTTGTTTTATTTTGGGGGGGTCCAGTCGTGGAACCTGAACTCTGGATTTGGCACTGTCCCTCAAGGCTAGCTCAAGGCTAGCACTCTACCACTTGAGCCACAGCGGCACTTCCGGCTTTTTTTTCTGTTTATGTGATGTTGAGGAATCGAACCCAGGGCCTCAAGCATGCAAGGCTAGCGCACTACCACTGAGCCAACTTCCTAGCTCCCTACGAATTGTTAATTGGTATATTAATTAGTTTATTGTTAATTTCAATTTAATTCTACTGTAAAGGTAATGTACAGAGGGGATACAGTTACATAAGTAAGATGATGAGTACATTTATTATGGAAGGAACATTGTTATCTCTTCCATTGAATTTTTGCACACTCAAAAAAAAACTACTGATGTTTTTCCTGTCGCAATTGACCAATGGGTACATTTCTTTCTTTGTTTATGCATTTCTTACTATAAAATTGATATACAGAGGGTTTACAGTTACTTAAGTCAACTAAAGAGAACACTTCATTTTATTTTCTAAATTCCAAATTTTGAACTTATTTTGTTTTGTTTCTTTAGGGTAATTCTTTTTTCAGAGTTGGAGGATTTGTTAATTTAGTTTTGTATAATTTTAACACATGTAAATTATTCAGATATATATTTTGCTTTCAAAATAGTTAACATGTGAATATGTACAAATTATTTTCTTAAATTTTATGTGGTTTGTGAATTTAAATAAATTTATTTTCTTATAGTTCTAAACATATTTGTACATATTTGTACATGTAACAAATACTGTATTTTCAAGAAGCACATACTTTATTTAAAAAGGCTTTATTACTTGGTCAGTTTTTGGAAATGTTTGAGCTAGGCATAGTGATTTGTGGTTTCCATTTTCTAACTATTGGGGGAAGTGTAAATAGGGTTTGTAATTCGGAGAGACTGAGAAAATATGAGACCTTATCATAAAATTTCCAGAGTGAAATGATTAGAGATATAGCCATCCCTAGCAAGATATAGAGCACCTGGTTATCATATTCTAAATCTTGAGTTAAAACACTAGTAACATCAATCTTTTGTCAAAATAAAAGGACACATATTTCAAAATGTTTATTACTTAAAACTTTATTTACAAATTTCTCATGTCCTTTAATTCTTAATTTTCAATTTACTTAATATATAAGAAGCCACTCCCAAATTACTCAAGCTGATTCAAAGCTTTGGCAAATTACAAGGGTATAAAATTAACCCCCCAAAGTCAATGGCTTTTCTGTATCCCAACAATGAGAATAGTGTGGCTGAAATTAGGAAATCAACTCCATTTGTGATAGCCCCACAAAAACTAAAATACCTAGGAATTAGCTTAACCAAAGAAGTGAAGGACCTTTATGATGAAAACTTTAAAAACTTGAAAAAGGAAATCAAAACAGAACTTAGAAAGTGGCAAAAACTCCCATGCTCCTGGATTGGAAAGGTTAACAACGTGAATTGGCAATACTTCCCAAGGCTATCTACAAATTCAATGCGATACCTATCAAAATTCCACCCTCATTCTTCAAGGAAATAGAGGAGGCAATCCAAAAATTCATATGGAACAATAAAAGACCCCAAATAGCAAAAACGCTCCGCAACAGAAAGAACACCGCTGGAGGAATATCAATACCAAATTTCAAACTCTACTATAAAGCCATAGAAATAAAAACAGCTCTTTACTGGCACAAGAACAGACCTCAGGACCAATGGAATAGAATTGAAAACCCAGAAATGAACCTACAGACCTAGAGCCATCTAATCTTAAATAAGGGAGCTAAAAAAATAGAATGGAAAAAAAACAGCCTCTTCAGTAAATGGTGCTGGAAAAATTGGTTAACTACTTGTAGAAAACTAAAGCTAGATGCATATATATATCACCTTGCAGCAGAATCAACTCCAAATGGATCAAAGACCTTGGAGTCAAAGCAGACAATCTGAAAACATTACAGGATGGAATAGGAGAAACTCTAGGTCTCCTTGGCACAGGCCAAAATTTTCTTAATAGAGACCCGGAAACACAACAAATCAAAGGAAGGTTGGACAAATGGGATTGCATGAAGTTGCAGAGCTTCTGCATGGCAAAGGACGTAGCTAGCAAGATCAATAAAAAGCCCACGGATTGGGAGAAGATCTTTACTAGCCATACAACGGACAAGGGTCTCATATCTAAAATATACTTGGAACTCAAAAAATTAAATCCCAGAACAACAAATCCTCAAAGAAATAACCACCCAATAAAGAAGTGGGCTAAAGGCTTAAAGAGAAACTACTCTGAAGAAGAAAGAATGATGGCCAATAGACCCATGAAGAAATACTCAACGTCCCTAGCCATAAAAGAAATGCAAATCAAAACAACACTGAGATACCACCTCACACCAGTTAGAATGGCAAACATCAAGAACTCTAATAACAACAGACGCTGGAGGGGATGTGGACAGAAGGGAACCTTACTTCATTGGTGGTGGGAGTGTAAACTTGTTCAAGCACTTTGGAAAGTAATATGGAAGTTCCTCAAAAGACTTCACATAGAGTTCCCCTATGACCCAGCAATCCCACTTTTGGACATTTACCCAAATGTTTACAAACAAGACCACACTAAAGCTACGTGCACAACTATTTTACTGCAGCATTATTTACCATTGCTAAGATATGAAACCAACCCAGATGCCCCTCTGTAGATGAATGGATCAAGAAAATGTGGTATATATACACAATGGAATTCTATGCCTCCATCAGAAAGAATGACATTGCCCCATTTGTTAGGAAATGGAAAGACTTGGAAAAAATTATATTAAGTGAAGTAAGCCAAGCCCATTGTTTCCCTTATTTGCAATATCTCGTATATGTATGAGTCAAGCAGAAAAGGTCAGATAAGGTGATGTTAGGAAAATGAACCCTTAGATAGGTATTTAATTGCTTTTTCTCTGATGCATTGCTTTCTAACGCATTTATAAGATTATTTCTTTGTTTTTTGTATGTCCCTCCCCCACAGTGTAACCCCTACTTTCACTGTATTTGATGTCGGTATAATTTGTGGGGGGGGGAGGGGTAGAACAAGTGGTTTAAATAAGGATACAGGTGGACCCATTGCAACAATGAGAAGTACAAGTTTTCATGTTGAAAACGAACTTTACAACTTTGGTGCAGCGGGGCTGGGGGAGGCTGGGGAGGGATGTGAAGGTAAAGAAATGAGGAAGCTACAATGCTTGATAAGAAATGTACTCATTATCTTCCCCATGAAATTGTAACCCTTCTGTACAATATGTTCACAATAAAAAGTAAAAATTTAAAAAAAGAATCCAAGAATCTTGTGACTATTTTATTTCTACTAAACTTTTAAATAGTATGAGCAATATTATGATTTCATATTTTAAAATAATTTTACTATTTGTGGAAATTTCCTGTTTAATATGATAATAACAAATGTGTGTATGTGGTGTGTGTGTGTGTGTTTATGTGTTTTTTTGTGTGTGTGCTTTGTGTGTACTTTGTAATGCTTGGGAGATCACACAATTGCTTCACATATGTTAGGCCAGTGGTTTACCTCTGAGCTATACTATTTACTTATAACACAAATTGTATTTTAAATTATGTCTTTGAAATTTTCATTCCTAGTATGTTTTTTCAAAATTATGTATGATAAAATGTGATCCATCTTCTATCCACGTTAGCAATTGTTATTGTTATTCTTTCGCTTATTTATTTGGAAATTAATTATATTCCTAGTACAGCTTCTTTACATTATAACAGCTCTATACAATGCTTTATTTTCTATTTTATTTTTCCCATGTTATCTGACTTTCAGTCCAATCTATCAGGTGGATTAAAAAGAAACTAGATTCAGGACACTTTATTTTTCTCCTTTTCTTCTCTGATTTCTTTCTGCTTTTTGAAACAATACCAATGACATAGAGCTCCCCTGTGGTCCACCATTCTTCTCCCTCTCACTCTGTTCTGCAGTGCAGCTGAAGTAGTTATCATTCAGCTTTATTATGCTGTACTGCTATCTAAATCTTAACTCATTCCTAAGTTAATTTTAGTTTCATTGAGCAGTCTCTAAGACATTTTCTATATATAATATCAGGGGTTTGTATTTTCACAAGGTGTGAAATATGAGTGACTATCAAATATTTAGATATCTCTGTAGAATATTGGTCCACCTGCTCAATAATCTCATATGTAAATTCAAGGAATACAGGTCAGTCAGAGAAATCTTGTAAAATGGTGTAGCTTGAGCCTTCATAATAGCTTTTAATAGTATTACCATGTTTAGTAGTGAAGACAACATAGTTCTACTATAAGAACAGACACATAGAAGAAGGTAACAGATTTGTCAAAAATAAATTCTTAGTTTTATGATCCACAGATTTTGAAAAGGATGCTATGACTTTATGAAATAAAAACAGAAACTTAAATGGTTGTGTTGGCACTATTGCCTCTCTACATTTAAAGAATGATCTTAGACTACTACCTCAATCCTTTGTTTGTTTGTTTGTCTGCCGGTCATGGGGTTTGAACTCTGGGCTTGGGCGCTGCCCATGTGCTATTCAGCTCAAGGTGAGCACTCTACCACTTGAGCAACAGCAAAAACTTCCCGTTTTCTAGTGGTTTATTGGAGATAACAGTCTCATGGACTTTCTTGCCCAGGCTGGCTTTAAACCACGATCCTCAGATGTCAGCCTCCTGAGTAGCTAGGATTACAGGCATGAGCCACTGGCACATGGCCTACCTCAAATCTTATAAAAAATGATTATCAAACTAAATGTTAATTGTAAAAACCTATAAGAATTAAATGTAAAAATTCATGACATTGATCAGTAAAGGTTTCTAAAAATTTGACATGGAAAACATTAGGGGCTAAAGAAAAGCAAGAAGTGGATTATATCAAGTGATAACATTTCATAACTCAAGGGACAGTATAACAGAAATGAAAACATATCCAACAGAGGGCACAGATTTGTTAATGCTACAAAGTTAATGCTATAGTGATTCTGAAACTTAAGTATTTTTCTATCTTCTAATTCTATATAAATTTTTTCCTGAATAAGATATTTCTTTAAATAACATATGTAATTTAATAGTCAATAGGAGGAACATATGAAATAAGCTTCCCTTTAGTGTCTAAGAAATAATAAAAAGAAAACTCACTAGTATGACCATAATATAAAAAGAGGACCCAAAATATAGTAATGCATTTGTGGATAAATTGATATCGTTCTCATAGTGATCGATTTGTATAATACTGCAATCATTTTAGCAAACAAGTTTTCAAATCTTCAAAGGTGAAAGAATTGTACAGGATTCAGGTATTACACTTTTATGAATGTATTAAACAGAAGTAAAAAACTTTTTTGGACAGAGAATGTAGTTAATTGACAGTGAACTTGAATAGTAGGTGTGAGACCCTGGATATGATCCCCAAAGACAAATTTTGAAAAGACACACTATAGAGAATATATGCTGGGCAAATTCCTGTAACTGAATTTTATATCTATTTTAATGTCTGTTCTAAAATTTACAGCATTTCTATTTGAAGAAATACAAGTTTGTGAAAATTAGGCTTTGAAAACCTATGAAGGTACAATTCACTTCCAAAGCACTAAAATGTATACAATAAAAGAAGATATTATATTGTAAGTGAATTGCATGTCAGGAAAAAAAACTATTGTTAAAACTTCTTCACACAAACTGCAGAATTGCTAAAAAGATATTTTTGGTGCTGGCTAAATACTCTTTGTAAACTGCTGCATTTAAAACAAAGATGTGATTTCTGTTTATTTTGAGGGTATTTTGTCCGTTTGAGTTTATACAGAGATAACTCAATCCAAAAGTATATGTGATAAGTAATTTTTATTATTTTTATTATTTTTATTGTGAAAAAACTGTACAGAGGGGTTACAATTACATAGGCAAGATAATGAGTATATTTCTTATCAAGCATTGTAGCCTACTCCTTTGTTTGCCCTTCCTATCCCTTCCCATCCTCCCCCGCCGCCCCACCCAATCCTCCCCGCTACCCCCCCCCCCCACTGTTGTAAGGTTCATTTTTCGACTTGTACATCTCACTGTTGCAATGGGTTCACCTGTATCCCTATTTTTCCCCCATGGTTTCCCTTATTTGCAATATCTAGTGTATGTCTGAGTCAAGCAGAAAAGGTCAGATAAGGTGATGTTAGGGAAATGAACCCTAAGATATGTATTCAAATGTTTTTTTTTCTTTCATGCGATTGTTTCTAACACATTTATAAGATTATTTCTTTGTTGCTTTGTATGTCCCTCCCCCACAGTATAACCTCTGATTTCACTGTATTTGATGTCAGTATAATTTGTGGAGGGGAAAGGAAAAAATTTCTAATTAATTGAGAAACTTTTCTGGAGGAAACTTTTAGCAAATTACAGAAGACACAAATCTATGCATCTGCATTTTATGAAAGTCATATGTTACTTGTTCAATCCAATTGCTTATCTCTACTTTGCTAGGAAAAACGTATTCTCAAGATAAGAGCCCAAAGCAATGAAAAGAACAAAATACACAATCATCTTGATTTACTGGTGAAAGTAACAATAAAATAAAGCAATTCCACTTAAGGGAATCCAATATTAGTGTATGTGAAGATGTTGCTGAATGCCAATATCCATTAAATTTTTGGAATTTCAATTTCTACAAACATATGAAAACTAGAACAATAAAACAAATATAGACTTAGAGTGAACCAACCTTGAAATCATTTTCTTAATTGTTTTGAAATCACAAAAGAATTGATACTCCTTTGCTTTGGAAATCATTTAAAAACATTTATCACTTATGATAATTCAAATACCAAGCAAGAGTAATTTTATATAAGCATTGTAAATATCATTTTATTACTATTGTAAAATAGAATTAAAAATAGAATAAAAAACCACTCCCAGTATATGACCTACCTATCATTATTCTTAACTTCTAATGATTACCTAAATATCTTAAACAGTATAAATAGTCATGTCTTTAACACAGACATAAATATTCTATACTTTTTTACTTAACATTTTCCAGGGGTATGTATTCATGTTTCTAAGAAATGTTCACAGCAGTTAAAAGATGCCTTTGTGAAATTAATATGATACAATTTGTTGGTGGTGGTGTTGTTTGCAAGGCCTGTGCATTGTCCCTAATTATTTTTATGCTCAAAGACAGCACTTCAGAAATTGAGGAAAAGAGCTAATTCCTGTTTTCAGTGGTTAATTGGAGATAAGAATTTAATAAGTACTTTTCTGTCTGGGCTGGTTTTGAAAACAATTCTAAGATCTCAGCACCCAGAATAGCTCATATTATTAGGGTGAGTTACCGGCACTTGGTTTCATGAAGTATTTTTTTTTTTAATTTTAATTATGTTTTAAGATGTTTGTTTCACTAGGATTTATATCATTCTGCAAATAAATTTAGATATATGTATATATTTCTGATGACAAATAATCTCTAAAAATGTACTATTTTACACATAACATTTATATATATATGTATATATATATGTATATATATATATATATATTTAACAGACACCCTCTAAAATTTTCATGTTACTATTCTTGACCTTTTTCATTTCAAAGATATACACTCTATTTTTCTAAAAGTTTCCTAGAATAAAATAACTAATATTTCAATAGAAAGTAGAGTTTATTACTTTCAAGGGAATTTAAGATATACATATGATATTGTAGTAATATTTACAGTGTATTACTTGAAAAGGTTCTGCCCAAACTTAAATATTTGTTTGTAGTAAAGGAGAGGGAGGAAGTTAATTCATACTGATTAGGAATTTTCAATGCTTCAAAAAATCTATTCCATAATTTGTTATAAGCACATAGTGAAGCAACCTGATATGGTTTAGTTTTTTTTGTTTATTTGTTCAAAATTTCAATATGGATGCATGCAGAGTGGTAACATTAAAATTATTAATCAAAAGACAAATAATAATAAAATCATAGACACAAATCCAACGTTCAATAATTAGCACTTATGATACTAATAATAATTTTTATGGAGAGGATGATTACCACAGTGTAGCCCGATAATGACGATGTTGTGATTGAAAAGGAAAAAAAAAAATCTTTAGATATCTTTGAAGCTAAATTTCCCACATTGAATGCATAGTTATAAACAGAGTTGGATTACATACAATAACAATAACAAGAGGAAGGCTGGGAAGCTGACTCAGAGGCAGAGTGATGGCCTTGCCTACATGAGGCTCTGGGTTTGAATCCTCAGCACCACATAAGCAGAAGAAGCGGGAAGTGGCACTGTGGCTCAAGTGGTAGAGTGCATTGAGCTGAAGAGCTGAGGGACAGTGCCAAGCCCAGAGTCCAGGCCCCATGACGAACCAAAAAGAAAAAAAAAGAACCAGAATAACAAGAGGAGAGTTTGAATATCAAGAAATACAATCACATAAACAGGTAGAGACAGTAAAAACCGTAATGTTATTCCAGCGGTCTTTCTAATGTATACTCACTCTTCTTGGTGGTATTATTTTCTTATAAATAAAATCATTTATTTCCGTATTTTGATGGACTAAGATGTAGGTTTCAACTTAGTGTGATTAGTTCAAATAACATTCTCATGTAGATACTATTCAATAATCAATGTTTACCAATGATATATTAAGAAAATGTTCTTCATGACAGCTATAAATACATGATACAATTTACATAATACCACTTACATAACTGCAGTTACCATAAAAGGACACAAGCTACAGAGCCAGGAGTTAAAATTTATTTTTATTTCTGCATGAAACTATTTCTGACTTTATACCAACAAACTGAATTTGACTCTTTCCTTATTTGTAAGCTAAGGTAGAAAATGGAAGGACTGTTTACTTTCTTTTTCCTTGCTCTAGAATTCAACAAATATAGTCTTCAATATTTCTAGTAGATTACATCCATTTACAGATGAGAAATATAAGACCAACAGTCAATGTTGTTAGTAAATAATGGTACTAGAATTTTTCTCTGAGTTCTTTACTCTGTGTGCTTGCAAGGAGAGTCATTTGGTGAAGGAGAGGACCAATATGAAAAGACTATGGGGAAAAATGCATACTTTGTAAACAGTTGTTTTAGGACTGAGTGACTGGTGATGAGTATTTGCAATAGGCTGGTGTCAGGGGCATAAAAAGGAGTACATAGAAATTACATTATGACAGAAACTGAAAAAATCTTGATCATTCATCTTATCTATGGATGGAGGTAGGGTAAGAAGAAATATAAAGTGTTTTCACATCTCTGTCTCCTAACTGTGTTAGTTACATTCTTGGTGATAAGGATTTCAGGAGGAAAAGATGGATTTAAATGAAAATAAACTCTCTGATAGTTCTAAGGTTTATGTTAAACAGATGCCAAGATAGGTCTATATGAACAACATCAAAATATCCACGAACATGAATATGAAATGTAATGATAAATTCAGGGACATTATTAAAGGGAAGAGGAAAAGGAAAGTTCTGACAAAAGTGTGAACAATGTGAGTACCAGTGTGGACAAGATTGGAGGAAAGAGACAAATAAGGAAACAAAAAGGTAATAAACACAGATTTACAGAAGAAAAAGAAGGAAAGAAATTTCAGTAAGGAAATCTACTATTTGGATTTGAAAAGTAAAAGGACATAGACAAGATCAATAAGAACAGTGTTTTGGTGAAAGTCATATTGATAAAATGTTGAGCTATGAATGTGAAGACATAAAATTCTGGACCAATAAATTCAACAGGTCCTGTTGATTCTCAATGTTGGGAACAAATGCTTTAATCCTGACCTTAGAAATATTATACAGATATAACTGTCATGAACTTTTCTTAGAGGTATTCTGTGAACATTTTTGAAAACTTTATTTATCCAGGAGATTATAGATTGAACTAAAGCACAGACAAGCGTAATTTGTCCTACAGTTCCAATTAGTGACTCATCTATCCATATCAGTTCGGGATTTTATTGAAATATATTTAGATATGTTTGGATATCTTATCAGCCTACTCATTAAAAATGTAGGACAAGTAACACCAAGTATTAAGTTGAACATACAGCTTTACTGATGTGACTGAAGACTCCTCAGATTGATTCTTCTTTAAAATAGAAAATGCTTCAATAGCTATTGACACATCATAACTTCCAAATACTCTATTGAAATGTAATTTTTGTTAGGTATATCTCCATGCTGAAATAAATCTGTCTATCAACCTGACACAAATTTGTATATGTAGGAAAGTGTTCTTATAAATTTCAAGCTTTTATTGAATGAAAGAGTTCAGACATTACCCTCGCCACTAGGATTAAATGCCTAAAAAGATAAGACATTTTGCTTTAATGCCTTTCTTTCATTTTCTCATACACATTGCCAAGTTGTGAAGGTTTCTGTTGTAACAATAATACAATCATGACTTGTATTAAAACAACATCTAGGATCTAATGTTAATTCAGATACTTAGTAATTAGCTCCAAATTTTGTGGATATTTTTATTTCTTTAGGGTAAACTAATGAGCTCCAGGAAAATTTCCCTAAGGAGCCTTTCACTTCTAATATCACTGTCTCAAAATACTTTAAATTCTACATCCTCTAATGTGGGCATAGGATTATATTGTGGAAGTTTTCTCCTCAGAGAGTGAGTATTACTCTATTGCTTAACATGGACAAAGTACTTTCATACATAGACTGGGCATGTGCAAACAAGAAGTGGTAGTTGAACAATGTTCTTTGCAGTTTGTACAGATGAAATGGAAATAGAGCAACTATGAACTCAAAAGGAATGTGCAAAAAAGACAAAGGCACAAAGTAGAATGTGCCAAGAAAAACTGAAGTATAATTTCAAATAATGTGCTCAGGTGTGAGGGTGTGTTCAAAATACAGTTTGACAATGTAGTTGGATGTCTTGGGGAAAAACGGCTTTAAACTATTCTGGGATAATTGTACAATAGAAGCCCCTAACTCTGACTCTAATCAGCCACAACACCATCTACTTCGGGACTATTTTCCAAGTGCAAAAATCAAACAAAGAGGGCTTATCACAGTTAGTGTTCAAGTTGAAGCAATGGCAATCACATAACTTTTCTTATAAGTATTCATTTATTTTGGAGCATTAGAGTAGGAAAAAGCCAAGTAAAATTCTGCATGTACCTAAATTAAGTGGGACATATTATATTGGGATCTCTTTAATTTGGTAGTTATAGATTATATTTTTTTGTACTGTAACTTGGGAAAATTGTCTGCTGTCAGTTATTTTCTTCTCTTACCCTTATTTTGCCCTTCCACTTACATGATTATTATGTAAAGAGTCATAATTGAGCTTGCATTTCTAAATTCTTCAAATTATCTGAACTAATTCATACTTCTGGCAGCCTCCTATATCTTTCTCAAGGGAAATATTTTGTCACTACCATTTTTATCCTATATGATATTGGATATCTTCCTGCCTAATTCAGTGCAAGATATACATTAGATTCATTCAGATATCTCAACACTTCTGCCACCATAAAATACTGTTTTATTTGGAAATCATAACATTAGTATATCTGCTGAGTTGCCATCTGTCATTTTGAATGGCCTTAAGTGATACTTACATGCAATCATGTTTTAAACCGATATACCACTCAGTAGATGAGGGAATTGAAAAAAATGTGTTTTATATATGTACGGAGGAATTCTATGCTTCCAATTCATAAGGAAATGGAAAGAGCTGGAAAAATCCTACTAAGAAAAATAAGCAAGACACAAAGAAACAGATTCCATGGTTTCCCTCATTTGTAATAACTAGGAAATATCTAGGATAGTCCTAGCAGATGAGTAGAATGGCTCAATAGCTATGTATAAATGACCACAGAAAATGATGCTGAGCAAAATAAACTCCTAGATTTTGAAATAGAGCTTTTACTTTGTGGTTGTTTTTTTTTAATGTACTATGTGATTTCTTTTTTCTTTTGTGTTTTCCTCTATTTTTTGTCCACTGTTGTATTTGATTTCAGTATCCTGTGTATTATATATACATTTATCTTCATTTGGCAAGGGAAACGTAACAATAAAATGGCCCAACAAAGGACAAATGGAAAACCAATGCAATAGCAACACTCACAAGACAACATGTTAGAAATTTACTTTACAACTTGTGAGGAGTATTGGGGTGAAGGAAAAGTGTGAGAAAAATAAGGGAGGGGTAAAAATTTTGAGATGTTATATATCCACTACCTTACAATTACTGCAACCCCTTCTATATATCACATTGACAATAAAATTAACTTAAAATGAGCTGCATAATATATAATTTCACTGTATTGGTATAGTAAATATTATTCTATGTGTATTATCTTTTATAAAAATGAACATTTGGCCTGCTAATTTGAGTTAACTCTTTATTTATCAGAGGGACATCAACATGAATGTTATCAAACTATACAATATTGTCAGAATACAATTGCCATTATTTTTTTAAAAACATTAATTTAGTATTGTCTTATACTAAAACAGAAAACAGACGGGTTCCGGGAAGATGGCGGAGGAGAAGCTGGAATCTGAACAAGCTCTCGCATAGAAAGGAGTTTTAGAGTTCCAGTGAACAGTCCTAAGCCAGAGAATCACACCAAGTGTGTCATCACAGGATAGAGAGTTAGACAAGAGAGGGGAAGCCAAGGAAACGCACCAACCAGCTGCCGCTCCGGCGGCGAGGCCGCGGCGGTGACCGCGGAGTCATACCTGAGACACAGAGAGTTGGGGACAAAGGAGCCAGATGCAGCGGACGAGCGGATTCTACTCAACACCAACAAGAACCGACAAGGAGCGAACATCTTCATCCTGCTGTTTGCAGACCAGAGACGACCCAGCATCCAAGACTCGGCGTGAGTACAAGCCCGACATCCTCACTCCTCAGGGAGCAGAGGAGGGAAGGCCACCCCTCCCCCCCCAGCACCGGTGATCTCCATCTTGGATACCGACAAAGCTCTGAGGAGCTGCTAGCTCCAGCTCAGGCCTTGGAATAAAATGAGTCATTTAGCAGGTCACAAGAACTTAACGGCGAAGTGACCTGCCAGACTCAGCTCCATCCAGGGAAAAGTCACCCAGCTCAGGCGCCAGCCATCGGAGTGCCTTCCCTCACTGGGTAACCAGAGCCAGAGGCTGCCCCTCCCTCTAGCAGCCACCACAATCAATTGAAAAACAGAAACCCGGAGAATGGCTCCAGGCTGGGCGCTGTGAGCTTTATCACAAAATAGCCCCAGGGAAAAGCTACTGTTTGTTGAAAGGCCTCAACTCTACCCAGAACCTACCCTCATCACCACATCCCCCTCTTTTGTGACTCTCAAAGCAGACCACCCTCCCAGAAAACTAACCTGGGAGGGGGATCTCAAAATCTTGGGTAAAGCAGAGCATTTTTCTACCTCTTCCAACCAACCGACTTAAGAAACCAATCAAGCCACAGGACCTCAAGCTGACCAGAGACTCCAACAAGAGACTGGTTGCAGACAAAAGGGAGATACAGGATTCTTCCCACTCCTCCCCCCCCACCAAAAAAAATCAAAAGACTTTTTTTTCTTTTTTTTTCTTTTTTTCTTCTTCTTCTTCTTTTCTTTTTTTTGCTTGTTTTTTGTTTTTTGTTACCATATATATATATATATATATATATATATATATATATATATATATATAAATTTTTCCCTTCTAAAACTTTTATTAATCTTTAATTTTTGCCTCTTCTGAAAAAATAATTGTTTTCCAGTAACTTTTTTTTTCTCATCTTATAATTTTTATTTTAGGAATACGTGAATGAGAGTTTTCCTTTCTTTTCTTGTCTTCTTTCCCTTTTTCTTTCTTTCTTAATTATCTTTTTGTTTTTTATCTAGCTCTACTGAACTTCTGATCTTTTCTTCTCCCGTTCCCATCCTTAAAGCTTTTCACATCTCCTCTATGTCCCTCCCCTTCTCTGAACATATTCACATTCCTCTCTAAATAGACGGTCTTTTAACCTCTATAATAACATTAATTTTTACGTTTCTATTCTTTTTCTGGTCTCTCTTTATTCCCCTTTCCGTCTCTTCTTTTGCTCTCTCTCTCTACTTGCATCCTACACAACTCATTTCCTGCATTGTGAATAGGACATAGTTAACTCTCCCTGTGCCTCCCCACACCAATCTATTCCTATTTTTTACCCACATCTCTCCCTAATCCTAATAATTTCTGGTTTTCCAAATTCTTTTCTGCGGTTCGAAGTCCTTTAACATATAGTCGTTTGATGTTGAATAGATATATCTGTTGAACTAGATTGTATCTGTAGACTATTGACTGTACAAATGCAAACTTTGGTTGATGGTTGCCTTAAGATAGTGTTCTAGCACAAAACTGGTGCAATCTTTATCTCAAATGGGCCGAGGAAGCCGGAAAAACACAAAAAAAATGGCAAATTCAGGTATCTCAATTCCCAACCTTGATAATCAGGGATTAGAACAGATAAAGAATAATCCAGAGGAGAGTTCCCAAATAGCTCTACAAACACTAATAGCAAACATGATAAATGAGAAGTTTGACAATGTACAAAGGACTCTGTATGAGCGTGATAGGGAGAGAGAGGAGGCATCCCAGAAGTTTATACAGGAATATAATAAGCGTGAGGAAGCTTCTCAAAAACTGATACAGGATTTGCATGAACAACTTGAGAATACTCAAAGAGAAAGGGAGGAATGGCGTGAGCAGGCAGAGAACACTCAAAGAGAACTGCAGGAATCCCACAGAAGGGAGGAAACTAATCAAAGAGCAATTCACGAATTAAGAGACCAGGTAGAGAATACACAAAGATCACTAAAGGCATTCATGGAATCCATTAACATAGAGCTGAAGGAAGTCAGGGAGACCACAAAGGGAATGCTGAATGGAACCCAACAGAAGGAATGGGAGTCCAAAGAAACCATAACCAATCAACTAAGTGATCTGAGAACAAACACTGAACACCAAATTAAGGAAGTAAAGAAATTCATACAAGACCTAAAACAGAGCTTCAACAAAGAACTTGAAGCCATCAAAGCTGAACAATTAGAAGGAAAAGAGATAAAAAACAAAGTAGAGAGTCTTGACAGCAGGTTAGACCATGCAGAAGATCGAATCTCAGGGATTGATGACAGCCTAGATATTATAGAGAAAGAACATACAACCATCCAAGACAAGTCCAAGAAATATGATAGGTCTATCCAATACCTGGAAGACACCATCAGAAGGCCCAATCTAAGGATAATGGGTGTAGAGGAGCACCTAGAAACAGAAGTTAATGGTCTAGGAAATTTGTTTAACAGGATCCTAGCAGAGAACTTCCCAAACATACAAAAAGATAGGCCTATTCAGATACAAGAAGCTTTTAGAACCCCAAATAGACCAGACCAGAATAGGACATCCCACCGTCACATTATAATCCACACAGGATCAACCCAGACCAAGGAAAAGATCCTTAAAGCTGTCAAGGAGAAAAGGTTAATCACCTATAAAGGGAAACCAATTAGAATCACCTCAGACTTCTCAGCAGAGACAATCAAAGCAAGAAGAGCCTGGAATGACGTATGCCATGCCCTAAAAACAAACAACTATCAACCAAGAATACTGTACCCAGCTAAACTCTCCTTCATAACTGAAGGCCAAATAAAAACCTTCCATAGCAAAGAAAAATTGAAACAATACATCTCCACCAAACCAGCCCTGCAAAAGCTTCTTAAAGATGTCCTACACATAGAAAACCAACAAGAACGCAACAAAGGCCAAGAAACTGCACCCAAACTGAGAATCCAAGAACCTTAGGAAGAACCCAGTTTTCACAGCCCCCAAGAAGGTGGATAACATGGCAGGAACACCCAAATACCTCTCAGTCCTATCTCTTAACGTTAACGGACTGAACTCTACAATTAAGCGACATAAACTATCTAGTTGGATTAAAAAACAAGACCCTTCTATCTGCTGCCTGCAGGAGTCACATCTTGCCCGTAAAAACAAACATATTTTCAAGGTTAAAGGCTGGAACAAAATCTACCCAGCAAACGGCCCTCATAAACAGGCGGGAGTTGCAATCCTAATATCAGATAAAATAGACTTCAAACTAAAATTCGTGAGAAGAGATAAAGAAGGTCGCTACATACTAATTAAAGGATCTCTCCTTCAGGAGGATATTACAATTCTAAATATCTATTCGCCAAACAATGGAGCACCCAAATTTATCAAAGAAACACTACTTTCCCTCAAATCCCATATAGATCCAAAGACATTAATTGTTGGGGATTTTAACACACCACTCTCCCCACTAGATAGATCAACTCGGCAAAAACTCAACAGAGAAACCGCAGATCTAAACAGCTGCATAGATCAACTAGACTTAACAGACATTTACCGAACATTTCACCCAGCAGCAACAGAATACACATTCTTCTCAGAAGCACATGGAACGTTTTCTAAAATAGACCACATTTTCGGCCACAAAGCAAACTTGTCTAAATTCAGAAACATTGAAGTTATACCTTGCATTCTCTCTGACCACAAGGGAATAAAATTAGATCTCAACACCAAAAGCCACCAAAGAAAGTCCAGTATCACATGGAGGCTGAACAACACAATGCTGAATCATGAGTCGGTCATGGAAGAGATTAGAAAGGAAATTCAAATGTTCATGCTATTCAACAAAAATGAACACACAAATTACCAGCTCCTCTGGGACACAGCAAAGGCAGTACTCAGAGTCAAGTTTATAGCTCTGAGCTCCTACATCAACAAATTGGAGAGATCTGAAACTAACAATTTAATGACACATCTAAACCTCCTTGAAAAAGAGCAGCAAGATAAACCCCAATCCAGTAGACAGAAAGAAATAATCAAAATTAAATCAGAATTAAATGAATTAGAATCCAAAAAAACTATAGAAAGAATCAACAAAACAAAGAGTTGGTTCTTCGCAAAACTTAACAAAATTGACAGACCCTTAGCAAACCTTATCAGAAAAAGGAGAGAACACACCCAAATTAATAAACTCAGAGATGAGAATGGAAACATCACCACGGAAACAACCAAGATTCAGAACATTATAAGGGAATACTTCTCAAAACTTTATGCTAATAAGTTTGAGTACTTGACAGAAATGGACCTTTTCCTAGCAAATATTGACATGCCAAAACTAAACAAAGATGAGTTAAACCAGCTTAACAGGCCCATATCAAGCATTGAAATAGAAACAGCAATAAGAGACCTCCCAGCTAAGAAAAGTCCAGGACCAGATGGTTTTACAGCGGAATTTTACAAGGTCTTCAAAGCAGAGCTCACACCAATACTCCTCCAACTCTTCAATGAAATTGAAAGAGAAAGCTCACTACCGAACACATTCTATGAAGCCATCATAACCCTCATCCCAAAACCAGGCAGGGACTCATCAAAGAAAGAGAACTACAGACCCATTTCTTTGATGAACATTGATGCAAAACTTCTCAACAAAATTTTGGCCAATCGACTTCAACAATTCATCCAAAAAATCATACACCATGATCAAACAGGATTCATTTCAGGGATGCAAAGCTGGTTCAATATACGCAAATCAATTAATATTATTCATCACATCAACAGGATCAAGAATAAGAACCACATCGTTATCTCAATAGATGCAGAAAAAGCATTTGACAAGATCCATCACCCCTTTATGATGAAGGTTCTGGAAAAATTAGGAATCCATGGAACATTCCTCAATACAATAAAGGCTGTATATGACAAACCTACAGCCAGCATTATACTCAATGGTGAAAAACTAAAGCCATTTCCTCTTAACTCAGGAACAAGACAAGGATGCCCACTCTCTCGACTTCTCTTCAATCTAGTATTAGAATGCCTAGCTACAGCAATAAGACAAGATGCAGACATAAAGGGGATCCAAATAGGGAAAGAAGAAATAAAACTCTCCCTCTTTGCAGATGACATAATCTTGTATTTAAAGAATCCCATAGACTCCACTCCCAAATTACTCAAGCTGATTCAAAACTTTGGCAAAGTAGCAGGTTATAAAATTAACCCCCAAAAATCAATGGCTTTTCTATATGCCAACAATGAGAAAAGTGTGGCTGAAATTAGGAAAACAACTCCATTTGTAATAGCCCCACAAAAAATAAAATACCTAGGAATTAACTTTACCAAAGAAGTGAAGGACCTCTATGATGAAAACTTTAAAATCTTGAAAAAGGAAATCAACACAGAACTTAAAAAATGGCAAAACCTCCCATGCTCCTGGATTGGCAAGATTAACATCGTGAAAATGGCAATACTTCCCAAGGCTATCTACAAATTCAACGCGATACCTATCAAAATTCCACCCTCATTCTTCAAGGAAATAGAGGAGGCAATCCAAAATTTCATATGGAACAATAAAAGACCCCGAATAGCAAAAACGCTCCTCAACGGAAAGAACACTACTGGAGGAATATCAATACCAAATTTCAAACTCTACTATAAAGCCATAGTAATCAAAACAGCTTGGTATTGGCATAAGAACAGACCTCAGGACCAATGGAATAGAATTGAAAACCCAGAAATGAACCTACAGACCTACAGCCATCTAATCTTCGATAAGGAAGCTAAAACATTAGAATGGAAGAAAGACAGCCTCTTCAGTAAATGGTGCTGGCAAAATTGGTTAACTACATGTAGAAAACTAAAGCTAGATCCTTATATATCACACTGCACCAGAATCAACTCCAAATGGATCAAAGACCTTGAATTCAAAGCAGACACTCTGAAAACATTACAGGATGGAATAGGAGAAACCCTAGGTCTCCTTGGCTCAGGTCGAAATTTTCTGAATAGAGACCCGGAAGCACAACAAATCAAAGAATGGTTGGACAAATGGGATTGCATAAGATTGCAGAGCTTCTGCAGGGCAAATGACATAGCTGGCAAGATCAATAGAAAGCCCACCGATTGGGAGAAGATCTTTACTAGCCATACAACGGACAAGGGTCTCATATCTAAAATATATTGGAACTCAAAAAATTAAACCACCCAACAACAAATCCTCAAAGAAACAACTGCCCAATAAATAAGTGGGCGAAAGACTTAAAGAGAAGCTTCTCTGAAGAAGGAAGAAGGATGGCCAATAGACACATGAAGAAATGTTCAACATCCCTAGCCATAAAAGAAATGCAAATCAAAACAACATTGAGATATCACCTCACTACAGTTAGAACAGCAAAAATCAAGAACTCTAACAACAACAGATGCTGGAGGGGATGTGGACAGAAAGGAACCTTACTTCATTGTTGGTGGGAATGTAAACTTGTTCAACCACTTTGGAAAGCAGTATGGAGGTTCCTCAAAAGACTTCACATAGAGTTCCCCTATGATGCAGCAATCCCACTTTTGGGCATTTACCCAAATGTTTACAAACAAGACCACACTAAAGCTACCAGCACAACTATGTTTATTGCAGCATTATTTACCATAGCTAAGATATGGAACCAACCCAGATGCCCCTCAGTAGATGAATGGATCAAGAAAATGTGGTATATATACACAATGGAATTCTATGCCTCCACCAGAAAGAATGACATTTCCCCGTTTGTTAGGAAATGGAAAGGTTTGGAAAAAATTATATTAAGTGAAGTAAGCCAGGCCCAAAGAAGCATAGGTCCCATAGTTTCCCTTATTTGCAATATCTAGTATAGGTATGAGTCAAGCGGAAAAGGTCAGATAATGTGATGTTAGGAAAATGAACCCTTAAATATGTATTTTAATGTTTTCGTTTCTTTCATGCATGTGTTTCTAACGCATTTACAAGATTATTTCTTTGTTGCTTTGTATGTCCCTCCCCCACAGTGTAACCCCCGCTTTCACTATAATTGATGTCAGTATAACATGTGGAGGAGATGGGGACAAACAAGTCGTTTAAGGATTCAGGTGGACCTGTTGCAACAATGAGAAGTACAAAATGTCATGTCAAAACCAGCTTTACAATGTCGGTGTGGGGGGGGGGGAGGGGGGTATAATTGGGTGGGGGGAGGGGGGTAAAATTGTGGGGGGGAGGGGGGAGGCGGGGAAGGGAAGTGAAGTGTAAACAAAGGAGGAGGCTGCAATGCTTGGTAAGAAATGTATGCATTATCCTGCCCATGTAATTGTAGCCCCTCTGTACAGTATGTTCCCAAATAAAATAAAATACAATTAAAAAAAAATAAAAATAAAACAGAAAACAGTTCAAATCTATGGAAACTACTAACTCTGAAAACTCACTAATTGTTAAGAGGACAGAATATATCTGTTCCTCAACATTCCTATGACTACTAACTACTCATTTTCAAATTCTGAACATGCCATATCAGAGACATTCAAAACAGTAACTGTTTGCATTTTAATTAATTCAGCAATAGATGCAGTTTCCAATGAGGCATTACATATTTAAAAGTCAACAGGAAAAATAGACACGTTCTGGTAGAGGATAACAATAGAAGTATCTATAATAATTAATTCCTTAAGAGTAAACATTTCTTCATCAGAGTAAGCTATTATTTCTATGACAATCAATCCCAAATTTTCTTCCATAAAGTCATTCTAGCCCAACAATTTCCAACTTGTAAGGTGCACCTTAAAATTCCCTATATTCACATCATGACTACTTTATCACTGTAGTGAAAAAATACTACACTTATCCTAATGTGATGCCCTTCCTATTGTGGCAAGAATACTACACTAAACTTTGCTACATCATTTTCACCACAGTGGTATTCCTGAGATCAGAACACTTGCAAATATTATTTATTTTTATTTTATTTTATAATTATTATATATATATTATCTATCATAGATATTCAGGAGATCTGTATATATTAATATTAATATTTGAAGATTATGGTTGAAAGCCCACCCAGGCAGGAAGCTTCTTTAGATTCTTACCTCCAATAAAGTCATAAGGAAAAGCCAGACCCAAGAGGCACTGAGGTTCAAGTGGTAGAGCAGTAGCCTGGAGCAAAAACAGGCTCAGGGACAGTGCCCAAGCCCTGAGGTTAAGCCCTAGGACAAAACAAGCAACAAAAACAAAATAAAAACAAACCTCCATCCTAGCATTTTTCTCATTGTATACAGAGGTACATAATTAAGAAAATTTCTTCCTGTGTTATGTATAGGTAGAAAAAAAAAGATGTCACACAATTACTCTCTTCATACCACATTACACCAAAGTCTCAAAAGATTGCTCCTTTTCTATATAAATTAATATAATCAATTTGTTGACAGTTTGTCTAGATTATTCACATTATCTTCTTACACATGAACTGTTGGAATTATCTATTAACTAAGTTCTTATTATATCTCCCTTGAAAGAATATTATATTTTATTTATGAAGGTCCGGTTGTGGGGCCTGAAGTCTGGGCCTGGGCACTGTCCCTCAGCTCTTCAGCTCATGGCTAGTGCTCCACCACTTGAGCCACAGCGCCACTTCTGGCTTTTTTCTTTTTGCTTATGTGGTGCTGAGGAATCAAACCCAGGGCCTCAGGCATGCAAGGCAAGCACTCAACCACTGAGCCACCTTCCCAGCTGAAAGAATATTCTAGTCAATTAGAATGCCAGACTAATTAGTGAATTTGTAAATTAAACATTTTACTTGAAAAGAATTTTGTAGTATCCTATATAATATTAAATCACAAACAAAAAATATCTATTTTAACTCTAAATTCTAATTTAACCAGGTCTACAAAGTCCTACATTAAATGAACTTTCCTATTTCATCAGGCTTAAACTTTTGTAATCTTTCATCATTTCTTGGCACTCTAACAGAATGATACTTACTTTTTCAAATTTTTGGTTGGGAATCATGAGCTCTCTTGCATCTAGAAATGTTCTGTAATTAAGACAACATTTAAAACACCATTGAGGATTATATATGAGTTGCATTTCAATAGGAAACTTGACTTCTCAAAGCATAATGACAAAATTAGCCCAAATTTCCAACTGTGTATTCCTTTCTTGTTTATTTTTTATTCCTTTCTTGTTTGGTTTTATTGAGACAAAATTATAGTCTTCAAGTTGGCCAAGTTTCTGATCAGCTCACATAACTTGGGAGTGGAGTCCATGGGGTCCATTAAATACAAGATCATGTCATTTTCATATTTTTTTTCTTTTTTGCTATTTTTAAATTTATTATTTTTAATTGGGAAAAATTGTCCAGAGGGATTAAAATTACCTGGGCAGGATAATGCGTACATTTCTTCTGAAGCGTTGTATCCTCCTACTTTGTTTCCCCTTCCCATCCCTTCCCATCCTCCTCCCTTGCCCCCACCCAATCCTCCTCCCCACCACCAAAGTTGTAAATTTCGTTTCCGATATAATGACTTGTATATCTCATTGTTGCAATGGGTCCACCTGTATCCCTATTTAAACGATTTGTTTTTTTCCCTTCCCCTCCACAAATTATACTAACATCAAATACAGTGAAAGCAGGGGTTATGCCATGGGGGAAGGAATACAAAGCAACAAAGAAATAATCTTATAAATGTGTTAGAAACAATCCCATGAAAGAAAAAAAAAGATTTGAATATATGCCTTAGGGTTCATTTCCCTAACATCAACTTAGCTGACCTATTCTGCTTGACTCAGACATATACTAGTTACTGTAAATAAGGGAGACTATGGGACCTATGTATCTTTGGGCCTGGCTTACTTCAGTTAATATAATTTTTTCCAAGTCTTTCCATTTCCTAACAAATGGGGCAATGTCATTCGTTCTGATGGAGCCATAGAATTCCATTGTGCATATATATCACTTTTTCTTGATGCATTCATGTACTGAGGGGCATCTCGGTTGGTTCCATATCTTAGCTATGGTAAATAATGATGCAATAAACATAGTCATGCTGGAAGCTTTAGTGTGGTCTTGTTTGTGAACATTTGGGGAAATGCCCAAAAGTGCGATTGCTGGGTCATAGGGGAGGTCTATGTGGAGTCTTTTGAGGAAATTCCATATTGCTTTCCAAAGTCCTTGAAAAAGTTTACACTGCCAACGACAGTGCAGTAAGCTTCCCATCTATCCACATCCCCTCTAGCATCTGTTATTAGAGTTCTTGATTATAGCCATTCTAGCTGGGGTGAGGTGGTATTTCAATGCTGTTTTGATTTGCATTTCTTTCATGGTTTGAGAGTTTGAGCATTTCTTCATGTGTTTATTGGCCATCCTTCTTTCCTCTTCAGAGAAATTTCTCTTTAAGTCTTTAGGACACTTATTTATTGGGCAGTTGATTCTTTGAAGATTTGTTGTTGGGGGATTTAATTTTTTAAGTTCCAGGTATATTTTAGATATGAGACCCTTGTATGTTGTATGACTAGTGAAGATCTTCTCCCAATCCGTGAGCTTTCTAGTGATCTTGCAAGCTATGTCCTTTGCTGGGCAGAAGCTCTGCAATTGCATGCAATCCAATTTGTCCAACCTTTTTTTGATTTTTTTTTGTGTTTCTGGGTCTCTATTAAGAAAATTTTGGCCTGTGCCAAGGAGACCTAGGGTTTCTCCTATTCCATCCTGTAATTTTTTCAAAGTGTCTGCTTTGACTCCGAGGTCTTTAATCCATTTGAGTTGATTCTGGTGCAGGGTGATAAGGATCTAGCTTTAGTTTTCTACAAGTAGTTAACCAATTTTTCCATCACCATTTACTGAAGAGGCTGTCTTTCTTCCATTCTATTTTTTAGCTCCCTTATCGAAAATTAGATGCCTATGGGACTGTAGGTTCACTTCTGGGTTTTCAATTCTATTCCATTGGTCATCTTGGATGTTTTACATCATATTTCCCTATTTGGATTCCCTTTAAGTTTGCATCTAGTCTTATTGCCCCAGCTAGCATTCTAATACTAAGTTGAAGAGGAGTGGAGAGAGCAGACATACTTATCTCTTTCCTGAATTAATAAGAAATGCCTTTAACTTTTCACCATAAAGTATAATGCTGGATGTAGGTTCGTCAATTCTTAGCAGAAAGAATAGCACTGGAGAAATATCAGTTCCAAATTTCAAACTATACTAAAAAACCATAATAATACAAACAGCTTGGTACTGGCACAAGAACAGTCCTGAGGACCAATGGAATAGGACTGAAGACTCAGAAATAAACCCACTGACTTATAGCCACGCAATCTTTGACAGGGGAGCATGTTAATCAAATCAAAATGGACCAAAGACTTCAAAATAAAAGCAGACACTGTGAAAACATTACATGAAGGATAAGAGAAACTCTAGGGCTCTTTAGAACAGGCCAAAAACTTCTTAATAGGGAACCAGAAACAAAACAAATCAAAGAAAGGTTGGAGAAATGGGATTGCATGAAACAGCAGAGCTTCTGCATGGTAAAGTTCATAGATAGCAAGATCAATAAAAAGCCCACTTACTGGGAGAAGTTCTTCATGAGTCATAAAACAGACAAAGTCTTATATCTAAAATATACTTAGGACTCCAAATCATAAATCCCACAACAACAAATCCTGAAAGGAACAACTGCCCAATAACCTAGTGGGCTGAAGATTTAAAGAAAGACTTCTTTGAAGAGGAAATAAAAAATGTCCATTAGAGACATGAAGAAATACTCAATTTTTCTAGTCATAAATGAAATGCAAATCAATACATTGAGATTACACCTCACTCCAGTTAGAATGGCTGTAATCAAGAAATGTAATAATGACAGATGCTGATGGGGATATATCTAAAAGGGAACCCTACTGCATTACTTGCAGCTGTTTAAACTTGTTTAACCACTTTGGAAAACAGTATGAAATTTCTTCAAAAGACTCCACCTAGAGCTCCCCAATGACCTAGCAACCCCACTTTTGCGCACTTACCAAAATGATCACAAAACTACCAGCACAACCATGTTTATTGCAGTATTAGTCACAATAGCTATGATATGGAACCAACCCCAATGCCCCTCAGTAGATGAATGGTTCAAGAAAATGTGGTACACACACACACACACACACACACACACACACACACACACACACACACACACACACACACACACACTGGAATTCTATGCTTCCATCAGAAAGAAGTAAGCCAGACCCAAAGAAACAGAGAACCCATGGTTTACCTTTCTTTGCAAGGATTAGTACATGTCTAGGACAAGTAGAGAAGATCAAAGCTAGGTACATATGACCATACAAGATGATGTTAAGCAAAATGTACTCCAAGTCAGAGACACAATTGTTTTTTCCTTTCTTTCTTTTGTTTTTAGTATGATTATAATGTATTCTATGATCCTTTTGTACGTTATTCCCCCACGGTAAAACCCTGTTTTCACTTTATTTGATTCCAGTGTTCTGCACCATATATATATATATATATATATATATATACACACACACACATATATATGTATATATACACATATATATATGTATATACATGTATATATATTTATTTATATATATATATTTGTAATTTGGGGAGTGGAAGGAATATAGCAGAATGCATAAATGGGGATGCAGGTTGACCATTGTGATAATGAGATGTACAGGACACTGTGTCGAAAATGAGTTTACAATGTCAGGCAGGGGTTGAGGAGTGAGGAGTTGGAGATGTGGGGAGGGAAAAGATGGCAGGGGAAAAACAAAGGAGGAGGTAACAATGCTGTATAGGAAATGTACTCATTATCTAGTTCTGTAACTCTGAGCCCTCTGTACAGTATTTTTACAATAAAAATATATTTAAAATATCTACCCGATATAAATTTCCAGTGCTGCCTTCAGAATTGCATTTTCTGCTGATTCTGGCTGTGGTTAGGTCCACCTGCCCAATGGATCAGTAGTCTTCAAGGCATCTTGGTCCTGCAGTGGGACTTGGATTATCCAGTGGTGTTTGGAACCAGGCCAAGGACAGGACAAAACCACTTCCAGGACATGGCTTCGTCATTGCCCATGCAACTAGGATTGCAAGCAGAATTTCTCTGAATTTGACTAGAGAAAACAATCAGTGAAACAAAAGGCAAGTCCACCAAACACCTCCCCCCTCCCCCAACCATTTCCTCCTTTCTCCCTCCCTGGGAATGTAGAAAATAATTTTGCATGTTTTGACACACACACAAAATGCGCACCATCTCCCCTGGTAGACTTGGTTTCAAGTCACTGAGTCATGTAAACGGATAATGCTGCATTCATTATTCTGGACAAAATCTTCAGGTTGTTTGATGCTTTAATTTGTTGTTGCTGTTGTTGATGTTGTTGGTAGGGGTGCCTGAACTCTGGGTCTGGGTGCTGTCCCTGAGCTGATCAGCTCAAGGCTAGTGCACTACCACTTTAGCCACAGTGCCACTTCCAGTTTTTTCTGCTTATGTGGTGCTTAGGAATTGAACCAGGACCTCATACATGCAATACAATGACTCTACCACAAGTCTTCTTCAACCCTAACGATTTAATTCTTTAAAATTTCTTTTTGTCAGTCATGGGCCTTGAACTCAGGGCTTGGGTATTAACATATCCCAGAGTCCTTCAGCTCAAGGGGAGCCCTCTCCCAATTGAGCTACTGTGCTTCTTCCTGTTTGGAGATAAGTGACTCACAGACTTTCATGCCAGGATTTGCTTTGAACAGGTAAATTTTTTTTTAATATTATTTTATTTTATTTGAGAACATACTGTACAGAGGGGCTACAATTACATGGGCAGGATAATGCATACATTTCTTACCAAGCATTGCAGCCTCCTCCTTTGTTTACCCTTCATCTCCCTTCCCAGCCTCCCCCCTCCCCCCACCCAATTATACCCCCCTCCCCCCCCGACATTGTAAAGCTGGTTTTGACATGACATTTTGTACTTCTCATTGTTGCAACAGGTCCACCTGAATCCTTAAACGACTTGTTTGCCCCCATCTCCTCCACATGTTATACTGACATCAAATATAGTGAAAGCGGGGGTTACACTGTGGGGGAGGGACATACAAAGCAACAAAGAAATAATCTTGTAAATGCGTTAGAAACATATGCATGAAAGAAACGAAAACATTAAAATACATATTTTTTTTTAATTTTTTTTTGGTCCGGTTGTGGGGCCTGAACTCTGGGCCTGGGCGCTGTCCCTCAGCTCTTCAGCTCAAGGCTAGCACTCTACCACTTGAGCCACAGCGCCACTTCCGGCTTTTTCTTTTTGCTTATGTGGTGCTGAGGAATCGAACCCAGGGCCTTAAGCATACAAGGCGAGTGCTCTACCACTGAGCCACCTTCCCAGCCCTAAAATACATACTTAAGGTGAACGGGTAAATTTTTAAATTATATTTCTTCTAGGTGTTTATTGGTACATTACAGTTTTTCTGGAATTTAAAGTTTTCTGTAAACCTTTGTCTTCAAGTAATGCAACAGCATTAAATATTACATTTCGAAGCTATCCTTTAGCACATCCATTTTAAAATTATTTTCTTAAGATGAAATTCTAATTCTTTGTAGTAACAACCCATTAAAGTCCAAATGGGAAATATGCTAATTTCAGCAGCCTTGACTCTCCTTCCTCTTTTTTTTTTCTCTCCAGTATCTTTTCTTGTTTTGGAACAAGTGTCATGGACTGTCCAACCATTCAAAAGGAAGATTATTCCATTAATTTAATAGAAAAGGAATCCAGCCTGCCTGCATCTCAAGGCAACTTTGAGTATAATGTTAATCTAATAATTCATGTCAGTGGATTTTCAGTCATTTCAAAATTTTTTTCTTTAACCACTCATTAAAGAGGTCCCAAAAAGCTAGAATCAAAAATCATGTTCTTCTTTCTAAGAATGTTTTAAAAAGTAGTGATTCAACAAGACATATTCTATTCTTCCAAGATTCCTATGTGAAGAATTTCTGTTTTATCTTAGCCCTTACCACTGATCCCTTCCCTTCAAAGTTGTAGCTTTGTTCAGTTTTCTTGTTTCAGCTTTCATTTTGGTATTAGCCTCAGTAATATCCTTGTAGTATTTGACAATGAAATCCCATTTATTGTTAGAGAGCTCAATTCATATTGCCAAAGGCAGACTCGTGAGCATATCATAAAGCATAAACTATTGAGTATCATTAACATGATCATATGCAAATATTCCATAAATTAATATAAGTACCACATAAATTTGCAACTTCTTAAACTTTTAAAACTGCAAAGTAGTTACATATCTATGTCATAAAATAATTCAGATCAATGGTAGAAGAGATTAAGCTGGAACTTTTGTTTATATCATTCCCAATATTTTTGTCAAATTTTCTTTTCTCATTAACATTCACCTTAGGGCCTGCTTTTCCTAGCAACAAGTTACAAGTTGATATCCTTGGATTTTAGTCCCCTCTGAGTAACCTCTTTTGTTTCCACCACTAGTTAGTTCCTCATGTTAAATACCTGAGGAATAATGTCCCATTGTGCCTGCAAGAGTAGTACCCAATTCGACTGTCTGTGCCTACTCTTGCCTTGCTTTGTTTGGGAATGTGTTACCAGAGACAGGGGTATCAGGGATCAGGTAGCTGGAACCATGGTGTTAAGAATTATGGGTAGCAAAATGAGTAGGAGAGAATAGGATAACATGGAAAGGGTAATTGTGACTGTAATTGCTGAGTTGTATTGTCAGTAAATTGGGTAGCAGCAACAGCTTTGCAGGGTTTGGGGTAGCTAATACAGGCATCCAGAACAATTTAGCATTGACAAGGAAGCATAGACAAAGTGAAAGATAAAAGTTGTGAGGCATTGTGGGAATTCTTTTCTACCCACGCTAAAAACATGGAGGAGGGTTATTTTAAACTAAAACTACAAAAGATAATTTAAGGTCTTGGTGATAACAAATCTGTCCAGGTGTTATTACTTTAAACAGAGAATTCAAAGTGGATTTTCTTCATGAATACAGAGATCAAAGGTATTATAATTCTTCTTTCAAAATGCAAATTAAAGGGAAAATTAGTCAGGAGGTAAAATTCATATTGAATGTTAATATTTAAGAGGAAAAGAAAATCCTAGATGGCAGACTAAAAACAAAGCAATATCAGAGCATTATATGTTCAATAATAAAGTAACTTTAATTGAAAAATTGAGCTGGAATGTACACATAAGGCAAAGGCAAGCAATCAGCCTAACACCAACAAAGAAACACCATATTGTATATCTCAGAAAAAGGAACCAAGTTCCTTATCCTTGATTTCAATGATACACACACAGGCGCGTAAGCGAGCGCGCACGCGCGCACACACACACACACACATACACAAATGTATGCAACAGCTCAATCTACTCACATCGATTCAACATGAATCAAAGATCTTCAAACATTAAAAGTTTGAAGTCATACTCTGAAAACATTACAGGATGGAATAGGAGAAACCCTAGGTCTCCTTGGCACAGGCCGAAATTTTCTTAATAGAGACTCAGAAATACAAAAAAAAAATCCAAGACAAATGGGTCAAATGATATTGCATGCAATTTCAGAGCTTCCGCATGGCAAAGGACATAGCTAGCCAGATCACTAGAAAGCCCATGGATTGGGAGAAGATCTGCACTAGACATACAACATACAAGGGTCTCATATCTAAAATATACCTGGAACTGAAAAAATTAAATCCCTCAACAATAAATCTTCAAAGGAACAACTGCCCATTAAATAAGTGGGCTAAAGACTTAAAGAGAAACTTCTCTGAAGAGGAAAGAAGGATGCGCAATAAAAACATGAAGAAATGCTCAACCTCTCTAGCCATAAAAGAATTGCAAATAAAAACAACATTTTGGTACCACCTCACCACAGTTAGAATGGCAAAATCAAGAAATCTGATAACAACAGATGCTGGAGGGGATTTGGACAGCTGAGAACCTTACTACATTGTTGGTGGAAGTGTAAACTTGTTCAACCACTGTGGAAAGCAGTACGGAGGTTCATCAAAAGACTCCACATAGAGCTCTCCTATGATCCAGCAATCCAAATTTTTGGGCATTTAACCACATGATCACAAACAAGACCATACTAAAGCTACCGGCACACCTATTTTTTATTGTAGAATTATTTACCATAGCTATGATATGGAACCAACCGAGATGCCCCTCAGTAGATGAATGGATCAAGAAAATATGGTATATATACACAATGAAATTCTATGCACCCATCAGGAAGAATATCATTGCCCCATTTGTTAGGAAATGGAAAGTCTTGGAAAAAATTATATTAAGTGTAGTAAGCCAGACCCAAAGCAACATAGGTCCCATGGCTTCCCTTTTTTGAAATAACTATGCTGAGTCAAGCAGAAAAGGTCAGATAAATTGATGCTAGGGAAATGAACCCCAAGATAAGTATTCAATTTTTTTCTTTCATGCAGTTGTTTCTAACATATTTATAAGATTATTTCTATACTGCTTTCCCTGCTTTCACTGTATTTGATGTTGGTACAATTTGTGAAGTGGAAGGGCAAGAACAAATCGTTTAACTAGGGATACAGGTGGACGCATTGCAACAATGAGATATACAAATCATTATGTCGAAAAATTAACTTTACAACTTTGGTGGGGGGAGGATGGTTTTGACCATCTCCTTTCCAGGTGTAGAAGCAAAACGAAATACAAAGCAATACAAACCAGTTCTTACTATACATCATTTTTCTCTGAACATCTTAAAAATAAATTAAGACAACATGAAATAAAAAATCCCTTGATACTATCAAAATTCCAACCTCATTCTTCAAGGAAATAGAAGAGGCAAGCCAAAAATTCATATGGAACAGTAAAAAACCCCGAATAGCAAAAACGCTCCTCAATGGAAAGAACACTGCTGGTGGAATATCAATACCAAATTTCTAACTCTACTATGAAGCCATAGTAATCAAAACAGCTTGGTACTGGCATCAGGACCAATGGAATAGAATTGAAAACCCAGAAATGAACCTACAGACCTATAGCCAACTAATATCTGATAAGGGAGCTAAAATAATAGAATGGAAGAAAGACAGCCTCTTCAGTAAATGGTGCTGGAAAAATTGGTTAACTGCTTGGAGAAAACTAAAACTAGATCCTTATATATCACCCTGTACCAGAATCAACTCCAAATGGATCAAAGACCTTGGAGTCAAAGCAGACATTCTGAAAATATTACAGATGGAATAGGAGAAACCCTAGGTCTCCTTCGCTCAGGCCGAAAATTTCTGAATAGAGACCCGGAAACACAACAAATCAAAGAAAGGTTGGACAAATGGGATTGCATGAAGTTGCAGAGCTTCTGCATGGCAAAGGACATAGCTTTCAATACCAATAGAAAGCCCACAGATTGGGAGAAGATATTCACTAGCCATACAATGGACAAAGGTCTCATATATAAAATATACTTGGAACTCAAAAAATTAAATCCCCCAACAACAAATCCTCAAAGAAACAACTGCCCAATAAATAAGTGGAATAAAGACTTGAAGAGAAAAATCTCTGAAGAAGAAAGAAGGATGGCCAATAGACACATGAAGAAATGCTCAACCTCCCTAGCCATAAAAGAAATGCAAATCAAAACAACATTGAGATACAACCTCACCCCAGTTAGAATGGCTATAATCAAGAACTCTAACAGCAACAGATGCTGGAGAGGATGTTGACAGAAGGGTACCTTACTTCATTGTTGGTAGGCATGTAAACTTGTTCAACTACTTTGGAAATTAGTATGGAGGTTCCACAAAATACTTCACTTAGAGCTCCCCTATAACCCAGCAATCCCACTTTTGGGCATTTACCCAAATGTTTACAAACAAGACGACACTAAAGCTACCAGCACAACTATGTTTATTGCAACATTGTTTACCATAGCTAAGATATGGAACCAACCCAGATGCCCCTCAGTAGATGAATGGATCAAGAAAATGTGGTATATATACACAATGGGATTCTATGCCTCCATCAGAATGAATGTCATTGCCCCATTTGTTAGGAAATGGAAAAACTTGGAAAAAATTATATTAAGTGTAATAATGCAAGCCCAAAGAAACATATGTCCCATGCTTTCCCTTATGTGCAATATCTCATATATGTATGAGTCAAGCAGAAAAGATCAGATAATGTGACGTTAGGAAAATGAACCCTTAGAAATGTATTTGAATGTTTTTTTTTTCTTTCATGCATTTGTTTCTAACTCATTTATAAGATTATTTCTTTGTTGCTTTGTATGTTCCTCCCCCACTGTATAACCCCTGCTTTCACTATATTTGATGTTGGTATAATTTGTGGAGGAGATGAGAAAAACAAGTCATTTAAGGATACAGGTGGACCTGTTGGGACTATGAGAAGTACGAGTTGTCATTTCGAAAACGAACTTTACAACTTTGGTGAGGGGAGGGGGGAGATTAGGTCGGGGAGAGAGGGAGGCTGGGAAGGGATGTGAAGGGTAAACAAAGGAGGAGGCTGCAATGCTTGATAAGAAATGTACTCCTTATCTTGCTTATGTAATTGTAACCCCTCTGTACAATATGTTCACAAAAAACATTAAAATTAAAAAAAGAAAAAAACCCCTAAGTTTAAAACATCCTTCTAAACAAGTTAAAGAAATAATGAGAACAAGTATTTTTAGAATAATTTCAGAGAGCTTGAACTCAGGGCCTGGGTTCTGTCTCTGAGATTTATTACTCAAGACTAGTGCTGCCACTTTAAGCCACAGTGCCACAGAAAAGTCTCACCAATTTTTCTCTCCAGACTGGCTTTGAACTAGGATCTAGAGGTTTCAGCTCTCTGAGTAGCTAGGATTATAGGCCTGAGCCCCTTGCACCTGGCTAGAATAATTGCTTACCTGAGACAGAGGCTAGTTGGTATTAAATGTCAATCATGTTTAACTTTGTAAAATAAAGTTAACTGAAATGCCTTCCACTACAAATAAGGAATTGAATGTGCAGATGCATTACAAAGTTCTTACCAAAAGCTACATATTTTCCTTTTTTTTCTTCCAAAATTGTTTGCTTTCCAGAATCATACCTTATCTTTCCTTGCTGGTTTCTTTAGTTTATTTCATACATGCCCACAGCTCTTTCAACTATCAGTTCTTATGTTAAGACCTTGCTAATATCTATTTTCAGTCCAAACTCCTTGTATGTACCTCTCATCCATATATTCAAGTGACATAAAAACTTGTGAAACAGTAATCATCTCTTATCATTACTGGATATTAAAGTGTAAGTAAAATTTAAGAAAATAAAGAATACCATAAATAAACATAACATGATTTTAATAGTAATGCTAAACATAAATAAAACGTTGATTATTTTCCCGAGCAATTTAATAAAAACCTCAAGGAAAAGAAATCAACTTTTTTGAGGGCTGATATTATGGTTTAAAATTAGGACCTAACCTTGTCACTTAGGCTTTTTCCCTTAAGGGTGGTGCTCTGTATTTTAACGACAGCTCCCCTTCCAGTTATATTTGGGGGATCATAGAAAGAAAAGAATCTCATGGAATACAAATTATTTGTGTCCCTATCTTGGGGTTCATTTCACATAACATGCTCTTATACGGTTATATGGTACCATGTACTAGTTACTCCAAGTAAGATTAACCATGGGACCTATGGTTATTTGAGCCTGGCTAATTTCATTTAATATAATTGTTTCTGTGTCTTTCCATTTCCTAGCAAATGGGGTGATGTCATTCTCTCTGATGGAGGCATAGAATTCTAGTGTGTCTGTGCATGTGTGTGTGTGTGTGTGTGTGTGTGTGTGTGTGTGTGTGTGTGTGTGTGTGTGTGTGTGTGTGTGTGTATCACATTTTCTTGATCCATTTATCTACCGAGGGGCATATAGGTTGGTTCCATATCTTAGCTATGGTAAATAATGCTGCAATAAACATAGTTGTACCAGTAGCTTAGTATGGTTTTTTGTGATCATTTGGATAAATACCCAAAAATGTGGACTGCTGGATCATAGGGGAACTCTAAGTGAGGACTTAGAAAACATTATATCAAGTGAAGTAAGCCAAAACCAAAGAAATATTGCTCCTATGTTTTCCCTTATTTGCAATAACTATTACATGTCTGGGGCAAGCATAAAAGTTCAAAAACTATGTACATACGACCAGATAAGATGATGTTAAGTGAAATGAAACCCACGATAGGGTTTATAATCTACCAAGTGTTTTTTTATTCTTTTTATGTTCCTCCCCCATGGTTTAACCCTTGTTTTCACTATATTTAGTGTTGGTGCCCTGTATCTTGTATACACCCTTCTCTAGCTTGTGGAGCAGAAGGGAAAAAACAAAATAGATAAATAGTGATACAGGCTGACCCATTGTAACAATGAGATGCACAAGACATATGTTAAAAAAAGAGCTTTACAATATAGGCTGGGAAGAAGGGAAGGGAGTACAGGGGAGTGTAGTTGTGGAGGTGGGAGGGGAGAGTAGGGGAAAAACAAAGGAGGAGGTAACAATGCTTGATAGAAAATGTACTCATTAACTTGCTCATGTAACTATAACCCCTCTACACAGCATTTTTTACAATTAAAACCTCATTTAAAGAACAGAAGGTGTGCCGAACACCTGTGGCTGACCCCTGTAATCCTAGCTACTCAGGATGCTGAGATCTGAGGATCATGGTTCAAAGACAGCCCTAGAAAGAAAGTCTGTGAGACTCTTATCTCCAATAAAACCACTAGAAAACAGATACTGGCGCTGTGGCTCAAGGGGTAGAGCACTCCTCTTGAGCTGAAGAGTGCAGGAACATCGCCCAAGAACGGAGTTCAAGCCCCACGACCGACAAAAAAAAAAAAAAAAAAAAAAAAAAAAAAAAAACAGGTGTCATGTACACCAAGTATAGTAGCTCCATCTGTAATCCCAGCTGATTGGGAAGCAGAAATGACAAGGATCTTGGTCTGAGGCAGGCCAAAGAAATAACTGCCAAGACAGCCATCTCAACAAATGAGCTGGCCATAGTGGTTCACATCTGTAATCCTAGCTAATTATGTGGGAGGCATAGGTAGCAAAGTCTTAGTCAATCTACGATCTGACCAGGGCAGAAGTTCAAGACCTCAAGTAAATAAAATGGACTAGAAGTATAGCAAAAGTAGTTGAGATGCTTGGTGCTATACAAAGTCCTGTCTAGCAAGCAGAGAACCCCTGAATAGAACCCTAGTAATATTCCTTTCTTCCACCAAAAAGCCTAAATAACTTTGTCCTATTTGAACATCTAATTTCAAGGCCACTGACAGATCAGAGATGATGAAATTATCTTAAAAATTAGGTTTGCAAAAGAGACAAAATTCTTTAGGTTTTGAAAAAATTGAAAAGGTAGGAAAATGCATGTGATATTTGTTAGCTCCATAATTCTTGAAAACATAAAATGTACCCAAGTATTTAATATATATCCACATGTGTGCATATATATATATGTGTGCATATATATATATATATATGTGTGTGTGTGTGTGTGTATAATCATATATATATATATACATACATATATATGTATGGTTCATCTTTTTTCTGTGTAGCAAATGGTACAAATGAATCTGTACAATCACTACTCAAAGGCATGTATAGACAAAGAGAATGAGCAGAGAACTCATACTTAGGAATCTATGGTTAGCCCATAACCTAAAAATCTTTTACATCAGTTTGCATGTGTCAGTTACTGCAGTACAGGGACAATACGCTGGCAATGAGATACCAGGCAGATGAAATGATAAATGAGAGATACAAATGGTACAATATTCATTCTGATGAGTAAGAATAATTTCCAGTGTGTGTGTGTGTGTGTGTGTGTGTGTGTGTGTGTGTGTGTGTGTGATTCATTTCTCTTTTGAGAAGTATCTGGGCTGATTCAGTAAGCATGGTTGTGCTGAAACCGTTACTATATCCTGGTTTGTATTCTTTCCGGTAAATGCCCAGGAGTAGAGTTGCTGGATTATATGGAAGTGGGTAGTCAAAAGAGGAGTGAAGTGGGAAAAGGCAGAAGATTGAATAGGAGAAAAGGTGTAAAATGCAGAGAGGAATCCAGTAAATATCTTATAAAATTAAGAAGAGTGAAGGAAGAGCTGTATAGGGCAGGGATGGAGGGATGGATGAGAATGTTGAAAAGGTTGGCATTGATCAACGTGTATTGTACGCATAAACTGCTTTGTTAAATGATAACTGCTTTGCTACTCAAAATGATAATTAAAAAATCATGTCCCTAAAATATTATGCAATTAGAAGCAAAGCATGAGAATCTGCTCAGATAATCTCTAGGGTCAATAAATCTTTTTTGGTTAGGATAAGTTTTAGAACAACACTAATGATACATATCATTTGAAGAAAATTTAATGATTTCCAGCTATTTAAAATAATCATTTGTGAATACATGGCTCAAGTGGCCGAGTGATACTTAGTGAGCAAAGCTGTAAGATAATGAATTCAAGTCTCGATATCGAACAAAATTAAAAACAATCAGTATAATTCAGGCACTTTCCAGGGCACTAGTAACTCATGCATTAATCCTACTTTAAATCAGAAAGCAGAGCTCTGGGGATCTCAGTTCAATGTCAGCTTAGATAGGAACGTCTGTGAGAGTCTCATCTCCAATTCACTGTCAAAGAAACCTGGAATTGGACTCATGGCTCAAGTGGTAGAATTCTAGCCTACAGCAAAAAGCTCAGGGGCAGAACCCAATCCTTGTGTTCAAGCCTTAGAATAGTGCATATACATCACAAACAAAGTAAGTCACTCAATTTCTCAACTTTCCATTTCCCTAATTCTAACTCTAATTTTGGACAGAACCCTAAGAGTAATCTTGATGATAATAGTAACCCAATCCTAAAATTAATGGAAAATCCTCCTGTTTAGACACATTCTAACAGATACTCATTGCTTTTGAAATGCTTTGCAGTTTGCTCCAAATACTAGATTCCATGACTTGGACTATGAAATCGTTCCCTGTTATGAATCATTAACCTCAAATCTTCATATTATGAAAACTATCTCAGTTTCCCCTGATCTTAACGTTTACTGAACTCCTATATCTCCAAAAAGAAGTTGCAGGTTTATTTAAAATCTACTTTAGTACCTAACCCTAACTATATATAAACCTTACTAGAAACCTAACTCTAAATTTAACCCTATTCAACCTTGAATAGGAAACTTAGGAAAACTCTGTAGTTTTTGTTAAATTTCAAACTTATTATACTTGAAAATGTTAGCAGAAAACTCAGTTTTACTGTAAAGCTTACCCTTCCCTAAGCCTAAGTCTAACCTGAACTAGAACAGTAACCCTAACCCTAGAACTAATAGCCTTTGGATTCTAAAAGCCATACAAATACATTAGTTTTTATTCATCCTAACTTTGATTCAACTCATCTTTCTAAAAACAGTTTGTAGTTTTACTCAGTATCTTGCCATTTTTGTAACCCGAAACCTAACTGGAATATTGAGGATAACCCTCGCATTAATCATACCCTAATCTTAATATTATTAGCACTTTCTTATTTCACATTCATCTGAATTCTAACTAGACTTGTTATTTGAAGATTTACTTTCAGTTTGGCCCTAAACTTTCCATTTCCCTAAGGCTAACTCTAACTTCAGCTGGAACTGAAACCTAACTTTCACTCTAATGATAGTCCAATTCTAATGTTTAAGAAAAAAACTCTAGTTTTTAATCATTCTAATGGATACTCCAATTTGCACTCTGGAAATGCATTTCAATTTGCCCTAATTCCCACAAAATTTTTGACTCTACCTCTGAAGTTATCTTGTTCCCTAACATGAAGTATTATATTATTTGTCCTCAAATTCACTTATCAGGAAAAATACTGTAGTTTCCAATGATCCTACCTTTCCCTGAATCCCTGTACCCTAAAACAATTTCAAATTTACTTGCCATCTAATCCATTACTTAACACTAACTCTTAAGCTAAACCTGGCTTGAAAACTCTCATTAATCATTACAAGAATGATCACTGAGAAATAAATATAATGATAATGCTCTAGTTAATATTCAATCTCTCATTTTTGCTCCTACTTGTTAGTGAAAACTTAATTTTTTTTGGTCAGTCATGGGGCTTGAACTCTGGGCTTGGGCACTATCCCTCAGCTCTTCAGCTCAAGGCGAGCCCTTTACTGCTTGAGCCACAGCACCACTTCCAGGTTTTTGGGTGTTTAATTGGAGATAAAGAGTTCTCGTGCACTTTGCTGCCAAGGGTGGCATCCAAATGCAGTCCTCAGATCTCAGTCTCCTGAGAGGATAGGATGACAGGCATTGAAAAGTATGTTTTGCTGGGTGCCAGTAGCTCATGGCTATCATCCCAGGTACTCAGGAGGTGAGATAAGAGGACTGGGCAGGAAAGACCCTGAGACTCTCATCTCCAACAAACCACCAGAAAACTGGAAGGAGTGCTGTGGCTCAAATAGTAGAGTACTTGCCTTGAGCTGAAGAGCTCAGGGACAGCACCCAGGCCCAGCATTCAAGCTCACAATCGAAAAAATGAAAGAAAGTAAAACATCTTCGCTGCAAAGATGTGGAGGTGTGTGTGGGAGGGTGCTGTGATTGAGAGACCAGGTGCTGGCCTCACTTTACAGACATTCTAAGAACTCCCCAAATTTGCACCTGTTTGAAGCCACAGTAGAATGGATGGTGTCTTACCAAGAACTCAAGTGGTCAAGGCCTATGGCAGGCAGGGAGTGGGCAAATGGGTGCAGGGGTGGGATTGTTGTGTCTGTATTCTCCCTAATGAAGGATTGATTTGGATGCTGGGTGTCAAAGTCTGAAGTAAAGGGTTGCAAGAAAGTTTGTGGTCTGATGAAATGGGTTTTCTCTGGGTATATGAAGATGGATGATGTCTGGCACCTCTGGTGGCTCACAACTGTTATCCTAGCTACTCATAAATCTGAAATGTAAAGATAATGGTTCAAAGTAGCTTGGGCAGGAAAGTCTGTGGGTCTTGATATCCAATGAGCCACCAGAAAACAGAAAACGTCACTGTGGCTCAAAATATAGAGTGCTCATCTTCTGCTGAAGAGCTGGAGGACAGCGCCCTGACCCAGAGTTCAAACCCCATGACCAACATTAAAAAAAGGGGTTGGCTGAGTTTTCGACATTGCAGTGTGTACGGTAGGAAATTCCATGCTGGGTTCTGAGACATTCCAGATATGAGAGGCTCAATGATGTGTCTACAGTTAGTCTGAGTATGATAGTGCCATCTTCTCATGGGTTGGATGTGATCCTAATAGAGGGAGTTCATGGTTTTGTTCTCAGGAACTTCTAAGGGCTTGGAATATTTGTGTGTGTGTGTGTGTGTGTGTGTGTGTGTGTGTGTGTGTGTGTGTGTGTGTGTAATTTTCCCTCGTATTTTTTTGTCCCGTTCCTGGTTGCTGGTCTGCCTCTTTCTGATCTCAGATGGTGCCTATCCTTCACACCGACCTTGCTTTAGCCACCTATTAGGGTCTACAATGAGTCCTAAATTGCCACAGTTCTGTGTTCCAACTTTTCTCTGGCGCACAAGTCTGGCTGTCCCAATATTTGGTCACCTTCAGCGGATTCTGGGTCAGTGATGCCAGCTGGCAAAGGGTCTCCTCTGCCGGAAAGGGAGGGCCTCAGTCATGTGATGTCCTATCCTTTTCCTCAACTGGGCCTCTGACTTCATATCCCTCTCATCAGGCTGGCAGTGGAGTGTGGAATGGGGGATTGCTGGTGGCTCTGGCCAACTCGAACTTGACAGCTGACTGAAGACTGCCCAAGCAAGGAGGATCTAGTGCTACATGGGAGGTGAGGGCAAGGTGGCTTGGAAGTATAGGTCAGTTTCTAGGAAATGTAAACGTACTTTATCACAAGACAGTCTATCTTCTGGCCCCAGCTGTGCCCCTCAGGTCCTTCTAGGCAATTCCAGGTGCTCAGAATACAGAGGCACAGACTTTAGATTCCAGGGCCAGGGAACTGGGGGAATGAGAGACTGGTATGGCCAATACCTCATTGTTTTGGGGTATTAGTGTTGTTCCTGTTCGTGGGATTCCTGCAGTTCTCTTTGAGTGTTCTCAGCCTGCTCACGCCATTCCTCCCTTTCTCTTTGAGTATTCGCAAGTTGTTCATGCAAATCCTGTATCAGTTTTTGAGTAGCTTCCTCACGCTTATGATATTCCTGTATAAGCTTTTGGGATGCCTCCTCTCTATCCCTTTTACGCTCATACAGAGTCCTTTGTAAGTTGTCAAACTTCTCATTTATCATGTTTGCCAGCAGTGTTTGTAGAGCTATTTGGGAACTCTCCTCTGGATTATTCATTATCTGTTCTGACCCCTGTTTATCAAGATTGGGAATTGAGATATCCGTATTTGCCATTTTTCTGGTGTTTTTCCCGGCTTACTCTGCCCATTTGAGATGAAAATAGCACCAGTTTTGTGTATCTTAAGGCAGTTTTGTGTATCTTAAGGCAACCATCAATCAAAGTTTGCATTTGTACAGTCAATAGTCTTCAGATACAATCTAGTTCAACAGATACATCTATTCAACATCAAACAACTATATGTTAATGGGCTTCGAACCGCAGACAAGAATTTGGAAAACCAGAAATTAGTAGGGTTAGGGAGAGATGCGGGTAAAAAATAGGAATAGATTGGTGTGGGGAGGCATAGGTAGAGTTAACTATGTCCTAATCCCAATGCAGAAAATAGGTTGGGTAGGATGAAAGTAGAGAGAGAGAGAAAAAGAAGAAAGGGAAAGGGAAATGAAAAGAGACCAGAAAAAAATAGAAACGTAAAAATTAATATTATTTTGGAGATTAAAAGACCATCTATTTAGAGAGGAATGTGAGTATATGAAGGGGAGGGAAGGGACATAGTGGAGAAGTGAAAAACTGAAAAAATGCTTAAAATATTATATAGGTATAAAGAGGTAGTACTGCTATTAAGGGATTTAAGTATCAGAGGTTTTGAATTGAGTAATAAATTTGTGGATTAAGTGTTTACACAATGGGGGATAGGGTCTACTAGTTAACCACGGGTTTATCTGAGGATGTGCAGGACAAAAGTTAAGTCACATAAAGAAGATCAAAAGAGAGGAAAAGGTGAAAAGGATAAGAAAAGGAGAAAAAAGGTCAGAAGCTCAGTAGAGCTAGACAAAAAACAAAAAGATAAGAAAGAAAGAAAAAGAGAAAGAAGACAAGAAAAGAAAGGAAAACACACATTCACGTATTCCTAAAATAAAAATTATAAGAGGAAAAAAAAGTTACTGGAAAACAATATTTTTTTCAAAAAAGACAAAAATTAAAGATTAATAAAATTTTTTTTTAAATTTTTTTAAAAAAATTTAAAAAAAAAAATTTATATATATTAGGTACCAAAAAAAGAAAAGGAAAAAGAAAAAGAAAAGAAGAAGAAGAAGAAGAAGAAAGCTCTTTGATTTTTTTTTATTTTTTTGGGAGGGGTGGGAAGAATCCTGTATCTCCCTTTTGTCTGTAACCAGCCTCTTTTTGGAGTCTCTGGTCAGCTTGAGGTCCTGTGGCTTGATTGGTTTCATAAGTCAGTTTGTTGGAACAGGCAGAAAAATGCTCTGCTTTACCCAAAATTTTGAGATCCCCCTCCCAGATTAGTTTAATGGGAGGGTGATCTGCTTTGAGAATCACAAAAGAGGGGGATGCAGTGGTGAGGCTAGACTCTGGGTAGATTTGAGGCCTTTCAACAAACAGTAGCTTTTCCATGGGGCTATTTTGTGAAAAAAACTCACAGAGCCCAGCCTGGAGCCTTTCTCAGGGTTTCTGTTTTTCAATTGATTGTTGAGGCTGCTAGAGGGAGGGGCAGCCTCTGGCTCTGGTTACCCAGTGAGGAAAGCCACTCCAATGGCTGGCTCCTGAGCTGGGTGACTTTTCCCTGGATGGAGCTGAGTCTGGCAGGTCACTTCGCTGTTAAGTTCTTATGACCTGCTAAATGACTCGTTTTACTCCAAGGCCTTAGTTGGAGCTTGCAGCTCCTCCAAGCTTTGTTGGTATCCAAGATGGAGATCACTGGTGCTGTGGGGGGAGGGGTGGCCTTCCCTCCTCTGATCCCTGAGAAGGAGTGAGGACGTCGGGCTTCTACTCACGCTGAGTCTTGGATCCTGGGTCGTCTCTGGTCTGCAAACTGCAGGATGAAGATGTCCGCTCCTTGTCGGTTCTTGCTGGTGTTGTGTAGAATCTGCTTGTCCACTGCTTCTGGCTCCTTCGTCCTGGACTCTCTGTGTGAGTGCTCAGGTATAGCCCTGGCTGCGGTCTCAGCCGGGACCCTGCTGCCGCCGCCGCGGTGGCTGATGGCAAGCGCTCAGATGTGTCTTCTTGCCTTGGCTTTCCCTCTCTTGTCTAACTCTCTGTCCTGTGATGGCACACTTGGTGTGATTCTCTGGCTTAGGACTCTTCACTGGAACTCTAAAACTGCTTTCTATGCGAGAGATTATTCAGAATCCAGCTTCTCCTCCGCCATCTTCCCGGAACCCCTATAGTAATATATTCTGATTTATTACTTTATTTGTAAAAGATTTTAAACATTTTGCTTTTCTGCTGAAGTTTAAGTTTTTAAATAGTATCATCAAAATATATTCCTTGGTTACTTGGTGCAGTTTTTTATAAAGTTTTTAACTAATGGCTTCTAAGAATTCTTAATTGCTATATTATCTGTTTTAATTTTAATTTCAATATAATTTTATTTAAAGGTAATGTACAGAGGGGTTACAGGTACATAATTAAGGTAATGAGTACATTTTTTTGGAAGGAATATTGTTATCCCCTCCATCGATTTTTGTTTTGTACACTCAATTACTGATGCTTTTGCTGTTGGTATTGTTCAAATGTACTTTTGCTTTCTTTGTTCAAACTTTTTTATTATAAAATTAATATAAAAAGGGTTTACAGTTACTTAAGTCAACTAAAGGGTACATGTCATTTTATTTTCTATATTTCAAATTTTGGTCTTAATTAATTATTTTCTTGTTTTTGAAGATAATTCTTTTTTCAGAGTTTAGGATTATTTCATTTAATTTTGCATGATTTTTACACATGTAAATTATTCACATATATGTTACTTTTAAAATATTTAACATGTGAATATTTAATATAATTTTCTTAATTATTATATGGTTGGTGAATTTACATAAATTGGTTTTCTTATAGTTCTAAACATATTTTTCCCGGTAACAAATAATTACTTTATTTTCAAGAATCACATACTATATTAAGAAAGGCTTCATTTCCTGGTCACTTTTTTGTAAATATTTGTACTTGAATTAAAAAAAAAGTTTGAGCTGGGCATGGTGATTTGGGTCTTCCATTTTTTACCTATGGTAGGAACTGTAAATAGGGTTTGTAATTCGGGAGATCCTGAAAAACTATGAGACCTTATCATAAAAATATCCAGAGTGAAATGATTTGAGATATAGCCACCCATAGCGAGATATAGAGCACCTGGTTATCATATTCTAAATCTTGAGACTTAAACACCAGTAACATTAATCTTTTGTCAAAATTAAAGGATACATGTTTCAAAATGTTTATTATTTAAAACTTATTTACAAAGGTTCTCATGTCTTCTATTTCTTAATTTTCCATTTACTTAATCTATAAGAATCCAAGTATATTGTGATTATTTGATTTCTACTAAATGCTTAAATAGTATGAGCAATATTATGATTTCATATATTAGTCTTTTTTTACTATTTGTGAAAATTTCCTCTATTTAATATTATAATATCAATATTCCAAATGTGTGTATGTGGTATGTGTGTGTATGTGTGTGTGTGTGTGTGTGTGTGTTTATGTGGTTTTTGTGTGTGTGTGCTTTGTGTGTACCTTTGTAATGCTTGAGAGATCACACCATTATTTCACATATGCTAGGTCAAGATTTTACCACTGAACTATACTGTGTAGTTATAATGTAATTAGTGTTTTAAATTATGATTTTAAAATTTTCATTCCTAGTATGTTTTTTCAAAATTATATATGATTAAATGTGATCCATTTTCTATCCATGTTAGCAATTTGTATTGTTATTTTATTGTTATTTAGAGTATTTCCACTGCTTTTTCACTTCCAAATTCTTGTGTTTGTTATTGATAAAGGTTTTACTTTGCTTCTTTTCTCCCTTCATTCTTTTTGCCTTTAGATTTTAGCTAATGTTTCTTTTATTTCTTTGGAAATTAATTATCATATTGCTATTACAATTCATTTACATTGTAAGAGGTCTATACAATGCTTTATTTTCTATTTTGTTTTTCCTATCTTCTCTGACTCTCAGTCCACACTATTAGCTGGGTTAAAAAGAACTTGATTAAGGACCCTTTGATTATTTTCCTCCTTCTGTTCTCTGAAGTCTTTCTGTTTTTGAAACACAATAACAATGACATACAGCTCCTAGGTGGTCCATCATTCTATCCCCTTTCACTCTTCTCTGTAGTCGTTATCATTCACCTTTATTATTCTATAGTGTTATCTAAATCTTAAGTCATTCCTAAATTAATTTTAGTTGTTTTAAGCATTCTCTAAAGACATTTTTCACTATATAATATCTGGGGTCTTGTGTTTTCACAAGGTGCAAAATATGAGTGACTATCAAACATCTAGATATCTGTAGAATATTGGTCCACCAACTCAATAAACTTGTATGTAAATTCAAGGAATACAGGTCAATCAGAACAGTCTTGTAAAATGGTGTAGCTTGAGCACTCTAACTAGATTTGAATTTTATTACCATGTTTATTAGTGAAAGAACCGACACACAGAAGAATGTAACAGATTTATCAAAAATAAATTCTTAGTTTTATTGTCAATTGATTTTGAAAAGGATGCCATGACTTAATGAAATAAAAATAGAATATTAAATGGGTATATTGGCACTACTGCCTCTCTAGTTTTAAAGAATGATCTTAGACTACTACCTCAAACCATATACAAAAATTTTTAAATAAAAATTATTATCAAACTAAATGTGAGTTGTAAAATCCTACAAAACAAACATGTAAAAATTCATGACAATGGATCAGTAACGGTTTCCAAAAATTTGACATGGAAAGCATTAGTGGCTAAAGAAAAGCAAGAATAAACTAATATCAACTGATGACCTTTCTTAATTCTATGAAAGTAGTGAAAACATATCCAACAGATAGAGGGTACATATTTGTTAATGCTACAATGTTAGTGCTACAGTGATCCTGAATCTTAAGTACTATTATATCTTCTAATTCTGTATAAATTTTTTCCGAACAGGATATTTCTACAAAGAACATATGTAAATTAATAGTCAATAGGAGAAGCATATGAATTAAGCTCCTCTTTAGTATCTAAGAAAAAAGAAAAAGAAAATTCAGTAGTATGACCATAATATAAAAAGATGACACAAAATATAGTAATGCATTTGTGGAGAAATTGATATACTTCGTATAGTAGAATGATTTGTGTAATACTGCAGTCATTTTATTAAGCAATTTTTCAAGTCTTCAAAAGGTCAAAGAGAATTGTATATGTTCTAGCTATTACACTTCTATGTATGTATTAAAGAGAAGTAAAAAACTTGTATGGATCGGGAATGTAGTTCATTGACTGTGCACTTGGACAGTAGGAGTGAGAACCTGAAATAATTCCTCAAAACTAATTTTGAAAATACACCCTATAGAAAATGTATGCTGGACAAATTCCTGTAACTCAATTTTATATCTATTTTAATATCTGTTCTAAAATTTATAGCATTTCTATTTGAAGAAATCCAAGTTTGTGAAAATTAGGCTTGGAAAACCTATGAGTGTACAATTCACTTCCAAAGCACTAAAATGTATACAATGAAAGGAGATAATATATTGTATGTGAATTTCATGTCAGCAAAAAAATAAACCTATAGTTAAAAATTCTTCCTACAAATTGCAAAATACCTAATGTTTTTGGTGTTGGCTAAAAATTCTTTGTAAACTGCAGTTTCTAAAACAAAGATGTGATTTCTGTTTATTTTGAGTTTTTTGTCTGTTTTTATACTTTATGCAGAGATAACCCAATCAAAAAATGTATGTGATAACTGGAATATCTAGGAATTATACATCACTTATACGTAATTGATAACCTTTTCTGGAAGAAACTTTTAGCAAATGATAGAAAACACAAATATATGCATCTGCATTTTTTGATAGCCATATGTTACTTGCTCAATCCAATTGCTTTTCTCTACTTTGCTAGAAAAAAGTATTCTCAGGATAAGAGCCAATAACGTGAAAAGAAACAAAACATACAATCATCTTGATTTATTTGTGACAAAAACAAATGAAATAAAACAATTCCACTTAAGCGACTCCATTATTAGTATTTATGAAGATGATTCTGAATGCCAACATCCATTGAATTTTTGGAATTTTAATTTCTACGAACATATGAAAATTAGAATAAGAAAATAAATATAGTTTTAGAAAAAACCAGCCTTGGAATAATTTTCTTAATTGTTTTGAAATTACAAAAGAATTAATACCATTAAAATTATCCTTTCCTATGGAATTCATTTAAAAATGTTTATCATTTATTATAATTTAAATATCAAGCAAGAGTAATTTTACAGATTAATTACAAATATTGTATTACTATCATAAAATAGAATAAAAGACAGTCCCAATATATTATCATTATTCTTAATTTTAAATCATTACCTAAATATCTTAAACAATCTAAATAGTCATGTCTTTAACATAGACGTAAATATTCTATACGTTTTACCTAACATTTTCCATTGGCATGTATTCATGTTTCTAAGAAATGTTCACAGCAGGTAAAAGATGCTTCTGTGAAATTAATGAGATATATTTTGTTGGTCTAGATGTTGTTTGCAAGGTTATGCATTGTCCCTAAGCCATTTTGTGTTCAAAGCCAGCACTCTACAACTTGAGGTATAGAGCTAATTCCTGGTTTTAGTGGTTAATTGGAGAATCTAACAAGTACTTTTCTGTCTGGGCTAGTTTCAAAAACAATTCCAAGACCTCATTACCCAGAATAGCTCGAATTATAAGTGTGAGTCACTGGCACATGTTTTAATGTATATTTTAATTTTAATTATGTTTCAAGATTTTTTTATGGGTTTTTATGTGGACATCTAATTTTTCTTTTTCTTTTTTTATTTTTTTTTATTTTGTTTTAAAATTTTATTTTATTTTATTTGAGAACATACTGTACAGAGGGGCTACAATTACATGGGCAGGATAATGCATACATTTCTTACCAAGCATTGCAGCCTCCTCCTTTGTTTACCCTTCACCTCCCTTCCCCGCCTCCCCCCTCCCCCCACCCAATTATACCCCCCTCCCCCCCACGCCGACATTGTAAAGCTGGTTTTGACATGACATTTTGTACTTCTCATTGTTGCAAGAGGTCCACCTGATGTTTCAAGATTTTTGTTTCATTATAATGTACATCGTTCTACACATAAATTTAGATATATGTATGTATTTCTGATGACAATCTCTAAAAATGTATGTCTTTCTACACATTATATATATATATATATATATATAAACATTTCTGAAGACAGACTCCTTCTAAAACTTCTTATGCTACTATTTTTTTACCTTTTTATTTCAAAGATATACAGTATGTTTTTCCAAAAGTTTCCTAGAATAAAATATCTAATATTTCAATAGAATGTAGCGTTTATTACTTTTAAGGGAATTTTAGATATCCACATGATATTGTAGTATATTACTTAAAATAATTCTGTTCAAACTCAAATATTTGTGTGTAGTGGTGAGGAGAGAGGAAGTTAATTCATACTTGTTAGGAAATTGCAATACTTCAAAAATGTATTCTATAATATGTTATAAGCAAACAGCCAAGCTACCTGTTATGGTTTAGTTTTTTGGTTTCTTTGTTCAAAATTTTAATATGGATGCATGCACAGTGATTAACATTAAAATTATTAATCAAAAGACAAAAGGAATAATCGCAAAATCATAGATACATATCAGAGTTTCAATAGCTACCACTTATGATTCTAATAATAATTTTGATGAGGATAATGATGATCACAGAGTATCCTGATAATGACAATATTGTGATTGAAAAGGAAAAAAACTTTACACATTTTTGAATCTATATTTCCCATATTAAATATATAGTAAAAAATAGCGTTGAATTACATACAATAAGAATAACAAGAGGAGAGTTTCAATATCAAGAAATACTATCACATAAATGGGTAGAGACAGTAAAAACCCTAATGTTATTCCTGAAGTCTCTCTAATGTATACACACTTTTCTTAGTGGTATTATTTTCTTATAAATAAAATTATTTATTTCCACATTTTGATGGACTAAGGTATAGTTTTCAGCTTAGTATGATTAGTTCAAAAACATTCTCCTATAGATACTATTCAATAACCAATGTTTCCAATGATATATTAAGGGTATGTTCTTCAATACATCTGAAAAAACATGACACTATTTATTTTTACATAGTACCACTTATATAACTGTAGTTACCTTAAAATGACATATACCTTAGAGCCAGGAGGTAAAATTTATTTTTATTTCTGCAGGAAACAATTTGTGACTTTATACCAACAAACTGAATTTGAGTCTTTCCTTATTTGTAAGGTAAGGTGGAAAATGTAAGGACTCTTCAATTTTCTTTTTTCCTGCTCTAGAAGTCAACCCATATATTCTTCATTATTTCTGGTAGATTACATCCATTTATAGATGAGAAATGTAAGGCCAACAGTCAATGTAGTGAGTAAATAATGATACTAGAATTTGTGTCTGAGTTATTCACTCTGTGTGCTTACAAAGAGAGTAATTTGGTGATGGAAGGGACCAATATGAAAAGACTATGGGGAAAAAGCATACTTTGGATATGGTTGTTTTAGGACTAGGTGACAGTGTTGAGTAAATGAAACAGGCTGGTGTCAGGGGCATAAAAAAGGAGTATATAGAAATCATTTGAATGGGGGCTGGGAAGGTGGCTCAGTGATAGAGCGCTTGCCTTGCATGCATGAGGCCCTGGATTCGATTTCTCAGCACCACATAAGCAGAGAAAAAATCCGGAAGTGGTGCTGTGGCTCAAGTGGTAGAGTGCTAGTCTTGAGCTGAAGAACTGAGGGACAGCGCCCAGGCCCAGAGGTCATGCCCCACGAATGCACCCACCCAAAAAATAGAAATTATTTGAGTGACAGAAACTGAGAAAATCTGGATCATTCATCTTATCTAATGGGAGGGAGTAGAAGGGTAAGAAGAAATCTTAATGTGCTTCCACACGTTTGGCTGGCAACTCTGTTAGTGCTACTCTTAGTTATAAGGACCACAGGTGGAACTGATGGATTTAGGGGAAAAAATCTGATAGTTCTAAAGTTTAGTTGCAAAGATGGCTCTGTTTAGACATCATCAAAATATCCACGACCATGAATATGGCAAAGAATTATAAAATTGGGGGCATTATTGAAAGGAAAAGGAAAAGGAAAGTTCTGACACAGGTGTGAGCAATGTGGGCACCACTGTAGACAAGATTGGAAGAAAGAGATAAATAAGGAAATAAAAAAGTAACAAACACAGATTTACAGAAGTGAAGGAAGGAATTTGCAAGAAGATATTGAAAGAAATATGCTATTTGGATTTGAAAAGTAAAAGGACATAGACAAGTTCAATAAGATCATTGTTTTGGTGAAAGTCATATTGATAAAATTTTGGGATATGAATATGAAGCCATAAAATTCTGGATCCATAAATTCAACAGATCCTGTTGATTTTAAATGTTGGGAACCAATGCTTTTATCCTGAACTTAGAAAAAATTATACAGATATAACTGTCATGAACTTTACTCATAGGTATTGTGTGAATATTTTTGAAGACTTTGTTTATTCAGGAGTTTGTAGATTGAACTACAGCACAGACAAGCCTAATTTGTCCTACAGTTCCAATGTGTGGCCCATGTATCCACATCAGTTTGGGATTTTATTGAAATATTTTTAGATATGTTTGGATGTCTAATCAGCCTATTCGTTATAAATGTAAGCCAAGTAACACTAAGTATTAGCTTGAACAAACAGCATTACTGATGTGACTGAAGACTCCTCAAATTGATTCTTCTTTAGAATAGAAAATGCCTCAATAGTCATTGACACATCATAACTGCCATATACTCCATTTAACTCTAGTTCTTGTTAGGGATATCTCCATGGTGAAATAACCCTGTCAATCATCCTGCCACAAATTCTTATATGTAGGGAATGCTTTTATAAACTTCAAGCTTTTATTGAATTGGAGAGTTCAGATTTTACCCTCACCAGTACGACTGAATGCCTAAAAAGGTAAAACATTTTGCTGTAATGCCTTCCTTTCATTTTCTCATACCCATTGGCAAGTAGGGAAGGATTCACCTACAATGCTGACTTTTACTAACACAACATCTTGGATCTATTGTTAATTCGGATACTTACTAATTAGCTTTAGATTTTGTGGCTATTTATATTTCTCATGGGAAACCTAATGAGCCCCATGGAAATTGACCTAAGGAGACTTTCAATTCTGATATCAGTTTTTCTCAAAATGCTTTAAATTCTACATTCTCTAATGTGAGCATAGGGTTACACTGTGGAACTTTTCTCCTCAAAGAGTGAGTACTACCCTATTGCTTAATATGGACAAAGTACTTTCGTACATAGACTGGTCTTGTGCAAACAAGAAGTGGTAGTTGAACAATGTTCTTAGCAGTTTGTATAGATGAAATGGAAAGAGAGCAACTATGAACTCAAAAGGAATTTGCAAAAAAGCGAAAGGCACAAAGTAGAATGTGCCAAGGAAATGCTGAAGTATAATTTCAAATTATGTGCTCAGGTGTGAGGGTGTGTTCAAAGTACAGCTTAAGAAAAAGTAGTTGGGTATCTTGGGGAAAAACTGCTTTAAACTCTTCGGTGATAATTGTGCAAGTAGAAGCCCCTAACTCTGACTCTAATCAGCCACATCATCATCAACTTAGGGACTATTTTCCAAGTGCAAAGTGAGAAAAAGAGGGCTCATCACAGTTAGTGTTCAGGTTGAAGTAATGGAAATAACATAATTTTTCTTATAAGACTTCAATTATTTTGGTGGGTTAAAGTAGGAAAAACCCAAGTAAATTTTTTGCATGTACCTAAATTAAGTGGGACATAGTATATTACTCTCTTTTTAACTGGGAAGTTTTAGATTACGTCTTTTTATACTCTAACTTGGGAAAATGATCTGCTGTCAGTCGTTTTCTTTCCCCTCCCCATCTTTTGCCCTAACAATTACATAATTTTTATTTAAAGAGACATACTTGAGCTTGCATTACTAAATCTTTCAAAATTATATGAACTAATTCATACTTCGGAAGCCTCCTCTATCTTTCTCAAGAGAATATTTTGTCACTACCATTTTAACCCCTATGATATTGGATATCTTCCTGTCTAATTCAGTGCAAGATATACATTAGATTCATCCAGATATCTCAACACTTGTACCACCATGAAATCCTATCTTCATTAAAATCATGATTTTAGAATATCTGGGGAGGTGGCATTTGTCATTTTTGAATGACCTTAAGTGATACTTACATGCAATCATGTTTTAAATCAATATGCCTCTCAGGAGATGAACGAATTGACAAAATGTGATAAATATATCCACTGTGGAATTCTATGCTTGCAATTCATATGGAAATGGAAAAATCCTACTAAGTAAAATAAACAAGACACAAAGAAAGAGATTCCATGGTTTCCCTAATTTGCAACAAGTAGGAAATATCTAGGATAGTCCTAGCAGATGAGCAGAATGGCTCAGTAGCTATGTATAAGAAGATGATGAACAAAATGAACTCCTACATATGGAAACAAAGGTTTTCTTCGTGGTTGTTTTTAATGTACTCTGTGATTCTTTTTTCTTTTGTGTTTTCCCCTATGGTTTGTCCCCTGCTGTATTTGATTTCAGTATCATGTGTTATTGTATATATATTTATCATAATTAGGGAAGGGAAGAGGAACAACAACATGGCGTGACAAAGGACAAAGTATAAACCAATGTAATAGCAATGCTCACAGGACAACAGTATGGAAATTTACATTACAACTTGGGAAGGGTATTGGGGTAAAGGAAAACTGTTAGAAAAGTGAGGTAGTGGATAAAAAGTTCTACATGTTATGTATTCACCATCTTACAATTACGGCAACCCCTTCTATATATCACCTTGACAATAAAATTAAATTAAAAAATAACTTACATAAAGTATAATTTCACCGTATTGGTATAGTAAATACCACTCTATTCCCCCTTTCTTTATCAGAGGGTCATCAACTTGAATGTTATCAAACTATACAATATCTTCACAATATATTTGCCTTTATGTTGAAAAAACCATTACCTCATATTAAAACAGAAAAGTTTAATTCTACGGAAACTCCTAACTTTTAAAACTGAATAATTGTTACAACGAAAGAATATATGTATTCTTCAAAATTCAGGTGACTACTAACTAATCATTTTCAAATTCTGATCATGTCATGCCAGAGACATTTAAAACAGTATCTGTTTGCATTTTAATTAATTCTGCAATAGATGAAATTTCCAATGTGATGTTACATATGTAAAAGTGAATAGAAAAAATAGCCACATTCTGGTAGAAGATAAAACTATGACCTATCTATAATAATTAATTCCTGAAGAGTAAACATTTGTTCATCAGAAAAAGCTATTATTTCTATGACAATCAATTCCAAATTTTTATCCTAGCCCAACAGTTTGCAACTTGTAAGGTGCACCTTAAAATTGCCTAAATTCACATCATGACTAGCTTATCACTATTGTGAAAAAAATACTACACTTCTGCTGTGATGCCCTCCCAATTGTGCAAAGAACACTACACTAAACTTTTCTGCATCATTTTTCCTCCAGTGGTATTCTTGAGATCAGAACACTTGCAAATAGTATTTATATTATTATTTTATATTAATTTTATTATGTATTATTTTTATCTATCGTAGATATTCAGGAGATCAGAATATCTGAATATTAAGATCTGAAGATTAGGAGATCAGAATATCTGAATATTAAGATCTGAAGATTATGGATCAAACCCACCCAGGTAGCAAGGTTCCTTATATTCTTATTTCCAATAAACTCATAAGGAATAGCCAGACACAAGCGGCACTGAGGTTCAAGTGGTAGAGCAGTAGCCTTGAGCAAAAACAGGCTCAGGGACAGTGCCCAGACCTAGAGGTCAAGCCCTAGCATAAACTAAACAACAAAAACAAAATATAAACAAGCATTAAACCTAGCTTTTTTCCCTCATTGTATGAGTAATTACGAGGTACGTAAGGAAATTTCTTCCTGTGTTATGTATAGGTAGAAGAAAAAAGATGTCATACAATTACTCTATTCATACAATGTTACACCAAAGCCTCAAAAAATTGATCTTTTTCTAAATTTATATATTAATAGCATCCATTTGTTGGCAACTTTGTCTAGATTATTCAGATTATCATGTTATACATGAACTGTTGGAATTATGCATTAACTAATTTCTTATTATACCTCACTTGAAAGAATATTCTAGGGAATTAGAATGCCAGAACCATTTGTGAATTTCTAAATTAAATCTTCTACTTGAAAACATTTTTGTAGTATCCTAGAGAATATGAAATTACAAACAAAAAGCATTTATTTCAAATCTAAATTCTAATTTAGGCAGGTCTCCAAAGTCATACATTAGATGAACTTTGCTATTTCTCCAGGCTGAAGCTTTTGTAATCCTTCATCATTTCTTTAGAATCCAACAGAATGGTGCTTACTTTTTCAAATTTTCGATTGGGAATCATGAGCTATTTTGCATCTAGCAATGTTCTGTAATGAAGAGAGCATGTAAAACAGAAGTGAGGATGATATATGAGTTGCATTTCACTAGGAAACTTGACTTATCAAAACATAGTGAAAAAATTAGCCCAAACTTCCAACTGGGTATTCCTTTCTTGTTGTTTGGCTTGTTTTATTGAGACAAATTATACTACCTGGTCCAGGGAAGGTATCGCTATGTAATTCCACTCTCTAATCTCCTATCTTAGTCTGAGTGCTAGAATTCCAGGCTTGTATCACATTGCCCTGCCATAGTTTGTTGGTTTATTTAATCTAGAAACAGGCTAGCAATTCTGAACTTCTCCGATGATCTTATCCACTAGACTGACTGCTTTGACTGTTTATGTACAACTTTCAAAAACGTTCTAACATTTGACACAGGATATGAACATTTTCAGATGCACCTGCAGGGTTCTCTGATTCATTCCTCCATGGATCTGATCCCTTTAATAGTGATTACTTGACTTTCTTAGTATCTCTGGTCCCTATCTTTGTAATATTCTTAAGCTTTTTGGGGGAAAGTTCACTTGAGGACTTTCTAATATTAAAATTATCACTTGTCGTAGTCTTACTCAGGACCTATTTACTGTTATTTTCCAACTTTTTCTACACATTCTGAGAGTTGTTTCATATGTGTGTTTACACATATAAGTGCCTCTGTGTATGTGCATGCTTGCGTGTATGTATGCCAAAACCTCAAGCTCTTATTCAGCAGTCTTGCTCATACCTAGTATTCCATGACTTCAGACATTCTTACAAAGCAGGTTAGCCTGGTTATATTATAGGTATTGTGGCAAATACTTTTTTTTCTCAGGCTGGATGCAAACTGAACTTCCCAGAATCCTTTACATTCTTAGGTTTTATATTTCCAGGGGTGTCATTTTTTAAACTTGAAACAGTTTTGTGAGTGTAAAGTCTAACCTGTAGCCCAGATTTTTAACTTAAGAATTCATATAAAGATAGATGACCATACACATTACATACATTGAGTGTACACTGTTAGATATGTGATCTTAAGCCAGATGACAGTGGCTCACGCCTATAATACTAGCTACTCAGGAGGCTGAGATCTGAGGATTGCAGTTCAAATCAAGCACAAGTAGGAAAGTTTCTGAAGCACTTATCTACAATTAACAACCAGAAAACTGGAAGTGGCACTGTGGATCAAGCGGTAGACTGCTAGCCTTAAGGTGAAGAGTAGAGGAAGTGTGCCCAGGCCCAGACTTCAAGCCCCACAAATACCAAAAGAAAAGAAAAGTAAAGAAATAAAAGATATGTGAACTTAGCCACCAGTTCATTGCTAGTATAATTCCTGCTCTCACCACATGGCTTTCTTTTGCCAGTTAAGTCCATGCTCTTATATATGATTTGCTTTGAAACTAGAATTATTCTTCCATTCTAGTTTTTACAAATTTGCATGATTAGTTGCCATGATTTAGAGATAGAAGAAGAAACAGAGTGGCCTCATCCTTCATGTTCCACTGAGTAGTAATGCTTTCTCTACATCACTCCCATAGATATACATACTGGCCTTGGCTTTATTGTTACAAATTTGTCTTATTTGCAGAGTCTTCTATACTGTATTGAACAACCATACTTAAACACAGAACTTCTTTTTCTCCTATTATTCATATTGTTTCTCCTACTGTAAACTTATGCACACTTGTGAAAAAATGTACAAAACACACACACATATTTCTGAGAACCTTCTTCTCACTTAAAATTGGTCTTAATTTATAGAGCACTTAGGAAATTTGAACTTAATGTACTCCAGGATAATGGTTTTTCATGTTTTTTATTGTAAAAATGTTGTTCAGAAGGGTTAGAGTTATATATGTAAGTTAATTAGTACATAATCTATCAAGCATTGTTAACTCTTCTTTTGTTTTTCCTGTCTTCCCTTTCCTCCTCGCTGCCCCAAATCCCCCCTCTCCTCCCCAAGTTATAAAGTTCATTTTCTACATAGCGTCTTGTAGAACTCATTGTTACAATGGATCATACTGTACTCTTCTTTCAGCATTTTATTATTTCCCTTCCCCTCCCCACATTAGAAAAAGGTATATGCAAGATGCAGATCACTGACATCAAATACAGTAAAAACAGGGGTTATACCATGGTGGTAGAAAATAGAAGAGAAAAAAAATCACATAGTACCTGTTAGGTAACAATAAAGAAAAATCAAGTTGTGTACTATCTTGGAGTCCATTTCACTTAACATCATTTTATATGGCTATATGTACATGTATAATGTTTTATAAGTGATTTAAATTCCGTATTTTCTCATGACTAAGTTGTTTCTGAAGCGCTTTATCTCATGTACAAAGATGTACTTGTGCTATTTCAATGAAGCCACAAAACGTTCATTTTACCTGGAGCAGCGCCATAGATTGTTACTTGAAGTAACTGGAAGGAACTGTTACTGGAAGTGGAAACTGATTCCAAGAGAGGAATTGAACATAGAGAAATGACAAGTTCAACTTAATTTGTGCACTCGCTTTACTGTACAAGAAAAGAATTCAAAGCTTGAAGGAAACTCTGTCCCTGACTTTTTCGAGTGTGTTCTTTACTCACATAAAACTTGTTTGCAAATTTCTAGTTAAGAGTATTACAAAAGGAAACAATATGCCATTTGAAGGCCAACATAGATAAAAAGGAAATAAGGTTGTTTTAAAAGTGTTCTACTGCAAAGAAACAAAGACATGTAGGTTTAAAGGTAACTTATGCCTCAATATTTCACTCCTGACATGATTGTCTTGTTGCAGGATTCAGTTATCCATTACTTTAATCTGGTCCTGAGTTCACCATAGCAATAAGGATTCCAAAAATCAGGATCCAGTGAGTATGATCAGCAAAACGAGCCTGTTTTCAAACCAGTGCTTTAAGGATGGTCCAAAATAAATATGTGGACGTTTTTTGCTTGCTTGTTTGTTTAGTTTGTGCTGGTTCTGGGGCTTGAACTCAGAGTCTGGCCCCTGTCCCTGAATAGTTGTCTTTCCTGCCCTCCTGCCACCATAGCTAGTACTCTACTGCTTGAGCCAAAACTCCACTTCTGGCTTTTTTGGTGTTTAATTAAAGATAAGAGTTTGACAGACTCTTCTGCCTGTTGGCTTTGAGACTGTAATAAATCCAAGTGAGATCAATTGTATGCATTTCTCTTTTGAACCAAGACATATTAGATGAAGTTTATTATAAAGCTAATATTCGACAAATTTTTAAAAGAAGAGAATATATTCAGCAAAGAAACCATAACTTAACGCAGGAAAAGTAGGTGCACTGAATTATTTTGGAATTATGTTCTCTGCTTGGGAAGATTAGTATTGACTTCATCGTGCCTTTTGAGGAACTTTTTCTGTTAGTCATGGGGCTTGAACTCTGATTCTTGGCGCTGTCCCTCAGCATTTCAGCTCAAGTTGAGGGCTCTACCACTTTAGTTACAGCACCACTTCCAGATTTCTGGTCGTAATTGAAGATAAGATTCTCATGGATTTTCCTGACCAGGCTGGCTTTGAACCACAATCCTGTGGTTTCAACCTCCTGAGTAGCTAGTATTACAAGTGTGAGTCACCAGCACCCAGCTCATATTTGCATTTATGTACACTTAATGACACTATGTTGACAAAGAATGGAAATTTGAATCAAATGATGTGACATTGCAGCTTTTCAATAAAATGGATGTAGCAATAAATATGTCCTCTTTTTCCATGTTCTTACATTAATGACTCATGACCTATTGGACTCTTACATTAGCATCCTCTGTTGTCTGCATATGTGGACTTAGTATCAGAAATTGTTCATAGAGAAATAGAGAAAGACAGATTTGTAGAAAGCAAAGGAGATCAAGTATGAAAGAGCAGCATAGAAGTATATACAACTTATCACACAGAGATTACGGACTAGCCTAAGTTATTTGGTTATTTATAATCAAAAATGGTTCTCTAGAACAGTTTATGGTATAACTTAGTTATTATTATCATTTATACCTTCCATCTGGAGTTATTCCTTCTGTCAAAACTATCAATTAACCTCTGCCTTTTTGGTGCCATAACTTACCAAAAAGATTTCCAAATCTCACTTATACTACTCTTCTGATTGTGATTAGCAGTGCCCACTCAAGAGCCTGGAATCTTTAAATTTCCAGGATTAATCTTCACTGATATCTAAGCACATTCTTGGTCTTAATTGCCATGACCTATTAACAAAACGTTTTTTTTGTTCAACACAGTATTCTAATATAGGTAAAGTACATGAATTAAGGACTATTGATAGGTATCAGTTGGAAGGAGCAATTATATATTCCAAGTATGGGTTCTTTATTTTGCATTTCCTAGCTAAATGACTCTTTTGACAGTCCTGGGGCTTGAACTCAGGGCCAAGGAACTGTCCTTGAGCTTCTTTTTTTTTTTTATCGAGGCTAGCATTATACCACTTGAGGCAAAACACCACTTCCAGTGTTTCTTTTTCTGTTTATGTGGTTTCATGCATGCTAAGCAATAACTGTTCCATGAAACCACATTCCCAGAGCCCTAAATGACTTTCTTTTTTTATGTTAAGTTTTTTGTGTGAAAATACAGTACAGAGGGGTTATAATTACATGAGCAAGGTAATGAGTACATTTCTTATCAAACATTTTTGCCTCCTCCTTTGTTTACCCTTACCATCCCTGCCCTCCGATTCCCCACCCATCCACTGCCAAAGTTGTAAAGTTCTTTTTTCGACATAATGTCTTGTTGCAATAAGAATTTCTTAAGATGACATTACTTTTTCATTCGGTTAATATGTATTACAATTTTGGACAAGTGATAGGAAAGGAAGTGGAAAACAATACTAAGTCCAGTAAGGCTGACATTCTGATCACATCACTAAGGAAGTAGTGTTAAGACCTGCAGGACTCTTAGGGCTGTTGTATGTGACATTATTATGTAAAACACTATTAACTGTCATCCCAGACATCCATAACATTCTGCTTCCACTTTCCAGGTCAAGAACCAAATATGTACACCTTTTTATTGATTGGGTGTGTTTCCTAGGAAGGAAGAAGGAGGATGTAGTAAGTGATGGTGGAAAAATATGTATATTGGCTCCCTGTCCACATTTTTTGCATTTTTAAAAAGTGCTACTAATGAACTCCCACTTACATCTAATTGACTTGCTGTTTGCACAAGATGCAGATAAATGAAGACATTTATTCTGGAGGATAATCACATATATTAACAAAATCCATTTCTGGAAAAATAAGATACTAGTTAAGAAATTACAAATTATTGTCTATAAAATGGTTTCTTTTCTTGGAGAACAAAAGGTAGTATTGAAGTGATTACTCCAACTTTCTTTGAAATTTTATGCTGTTTCAGTATCAAAATGTTCTCTAATTTCTGTAACTTCCAAACATAAAAGACATGATTTGAAGATCTCAGTTGTTTTAGAAAATAAGGAACGTAATTGCATCCTTTCTGCAGAGACATGTGATGACAAGTATGATTGATTGTATTATGGTTGTCTTTTTTTCCTCTTTATCTAAAGTGTTGCATATCTTGGCATATTACTCTATGTCCTGAATCAGCTTCCTGTAGGTGAGATTTACCTCTACTCTGCAGTGTCAAGATGGGTCATGTGACTTACTTCAGCTTACAAAAGTGAACCAGAAGTGGTGAAAGGCTATTTCTAGGGGAAGATTTCTATCTCATTATCTGTGTCTTTTTCTCCTTAGCTATAAAAATAGCATATTTCCAGAGAGAGTCTTCTTTCAACTTATGTGTTGGAAGAGTGTAGCATGTGAAAATGAGGCAAAACTCAAATACAGCCTCATACATATAACACAGGCAGAACTAAGCTAATATTAGAATATATTAAGATGCTAGTTTCTTACCATTCTTTTATATATATATGATAGCTGGCTATAGCACACCAGAATTCAACAAATCCTAAACAAGAACTAAACAAATTGATAACATTTCCTATTGGAAGATATTACGTTTTTTTTCAGGTAAAGGATAGGTTTATTCAGTAGACCTGCTGGGACCAGGCAAAGTTGGCACTCCACGTGGCTGGGAAAGGCCTGGGAAAGAGCGAGAGCTGGGAAAGAGAGGAAAGAGAGAGGAAAAAGAGATAAAAGAGCAGAGAGAGAGCGTGTCTGGGAAAAGTGGGAAAGAGAGAGAGCTAGGAAAGAGAAGGGACCTAGAATAAAGAGAGGAAAGAGCTAGAAAAGAGCAGAGAGAGCAGAGAGAGCTAAAAAAGAACAGAGAGAGAGTGTCTGGGCTTGAATTAGGCCTTATGTGTGGAGAAAGGTATTGCCTCATCAAATTCAGATGTGACCTCTTCCAGGTGTCCAAGTTGCCTAGGTAACACAGGTACTACATGGAGCATTCCGGCTGGCACCAGGCCATTTTGGTATTCAATGCGGTGGGGAAAGGCCTGGGAAAGAGAGCTGGGAGAGCTGGGAAAGAGAGAGAGCTGGGTAAGAGAGAGAGAAGAGCTAGAAAATAACAGAGAGAGCAGAGAGCAGAAAGAGCTAGAAAAGAGCATAGAGAGCAGAGAAAGCTAGAGCAGAGAGAGAGCAGAGAGAGCTAGAAAAGAGCAGAGAGCGATATTACAATTTTTTTATAAATAAGCATTCTCCATGTGATCACTTGTGGGGTTATCTATTTCTATAGATGTGTTTAATCACTCTAGAGCACTGGATCTAATATCCACAATAATTATCCAGATCTTGTGATTGAGATGAGGAAGAAAAAAATATCTAGATTTCTCCTTCTCTTTTCCTCTTTTATGTCATTTTGAGTTACAGTTTTTAATGTAATAAAAAAATAAGGTAAAACAGATACAAAAACTCAATTTTCTATTCCTCCTAACTTTCCAACAGCAATTAGAGAATCCAGTAAATGTACAGCCATCCCAGGATGGTATAGGATGGAATAGGATCACTAGATGGTCAAAAAGAAGATAACAAAAATCGTTCCCCTGGAACAATTTGAAACAAAATCTACATCTGCAGATTGTGATATAGCTAGAAAATAGTTTCTACTATTCTAAGACTTTGATATTTTAGGTTTGTTTGCACAGCATCTTTCCACTCTTAAGAAATGACCCTTTATTAACACTCAAGTGTTTGCAGTTTATAACCCAGAAACAAACAATGCTTCTAAATGTAAAGAAGAATGATATTAAGAGTAATCAAGGCTACTTCCATAGCTACAGCTGATAAATAATAATGATATTGGGGAATAGTCAAATTATCTTGAACTTTCTCATAACTTTTCTCCAACACAAGAAGTCCTAATCAAAATATGATAAACATTAATAGAGGATTTTTATATTTTTATTGTTCACTCCAAAGCAAATACACTTTCCTCTTTGCAAGCCTGACTTTGAAAGAGTTAGACCCTCAAAACTATTTTATAGACAAAAGTTTACTGCTTTGATTTAGGTGTTTTCCTGCCTTTGGATGTTGTTCTCTATTATTTTGGCAACTGCATCGAAAAACAAGATAAATCCATTATGCTTGTGTTGAATTGTTCAAAGTCAAGCTGTCTTCAAAGTTTTCTGTTCCCTTCTTCACTGCTAATTAAAGTTTAATTATTACTCTTTAAATGCAACAAAACGTGATACTTTTCCGTACATTCTCATTGAAATTGATGAAAACAAGAGTGTCTGTGATTGCTTTTTTAATAGTTTTCAAGTATTTTCCTTGGCTATTTTCATTATTGCCTTTGTTCCGGTCTTCTAATCAGGAACAGAGGGTTACCAAAAATATCTTCTTAAGATATAGGATGTAATGTAGAAAAAAATAGATGTATAATTAAAGATTTTCATCTCCTTAAAGACTGAAAAGCTCAGAAGACATTTTGCTATTACTGGCATTATTAAGATGATTTGAATGTTTTGGTTCTTAAACTAAGTGAAATACATGTCAAATGTTACTTGTTCTAGCAATGATTATGGCTTATACTTTTCTTCTCCAATGAGATGAAACGTCTGACTATTTTGGAGGGCATATTGATTTTAGGATAGGAGGCTTAATTATAGAAAGCCAAGGGAGATTCCTAAAACAGTATTGCCTTTCACTTATCACTTAATTATACTTAAAGTATGTAAGTATAGAAATATACAAATATGAATTGAGTGACAAATGTGTGATTTACAAATTTGACTCAATGACAACTAATCCAGAAAGCAATTCTTTATATTTATATAAACTAGTATACCTAGTAAGGATTTAAAAATTGTTAGAATATATTTTTAACATTTATTTCAAAATATTTGTTTATTTGTAACTGTTTATTTTTAATTTTTGTTGGTAGTGGGGATTGAAATCTGGGCCTGGACATTGTCCCTCAGCTCTTCAGCTCAAGACTAGTGCTCTACCACTTGAGCCACTGCCAGTTTTCTGGTGGCCCATTGGAAATAAGAGTCTCATGAACTTTCCTGCCTAAGCTGGCTTTGAACCATGAGCCTCAGCTCTCAGCCTTCTTAATAGCTAGGGTTATAAGCATGAGCCACTGACTCCTAGCTACACAATTATTTTTTACATAGCTATGAAATATTGCTTGATAATCCCATTCATTTATATGTTGTGTAATAATAAAGCTACATCATATCCATTAATTTCTGCATGTAACATTTCTTTTTAGAGAGAATGCTCAAAAACTTATCTTCTGGCTAGGATTAAATATCTATTCTTAACTATAATCACTTTTCTTCTTGTGGTATACAATTAATATATTTAGTTTTAGTCCTGGAAGTCTGCTAATTAAAGTTACATAAAACATGAATTGTAAAGTGAAAGAAATTCATGGTTCCATTACTTGTTTTAAGAAAACAATTATGCCTTTTGTTTCCAATTATATTTCTGTGGGAATGTGTAATATTCATTGATTTAATTGTTAAAATTTATAACCGTTACATTATATCAAGTTGATTCAAACTTGTTTGGTCCTGGGGCTTGAACTCAGAGTCCCTGAGATTTGTTGCAATTTTTTAACAATTTACCCTTTCAGTCATGCCTCACTTCTGGCTTTTTTGCTGATTAATCAGAGATAAGATTATCAGGGAGTTTATTTTGTGGGCTGCCTTCAAACAGCAAAACTCAAATCACAGCCTCCCAAGTAGCTAGGATGAGATACATGACACACCTGCTCACCACTTGTATATGAACTTTCATAGGCTAAATTGTTTTACACTTTCAATGAGTTCAACTCTTTCATTTTCCTTTCCTATAATTTTAATGCCAAATCTCAAAATTGTCAAAACATCTTCCGTTGCTGTATATTTCCATCTCTCTTTTTGTTTTATATGCCACGTTTTAATCCTGCTTGAAGTTAACATTTGAATAAATTGTTATGTTTAAGTCAATGTTCACTTTTTAATTTTCCCAAATACTTCCTAATGTATCATCACTTATTAAACAGAACATCATTCCACAAATGTTTGGTTTTACCCCTTATTAAATATTCCTTGATAATATTTATGTGGATCTAATCTGGTGCCCTACAGACCGATTGAGCTGGATAATCTTTCCTCTACAAATATAACAATTTTACACTAATAGCTTTAATATTGGACAGAGAAATATATTACAGATTACTTTTCTTTGTGAATGACTCAAAGAGTGCTAGTCAGGTGTTCTTAGAAATTGTCATAAACATAAATAAAACTGTGAAGCTGAGTGCTGTTGGTTTATGCTTGTAATCCTAGCTGCATAGGAGGCTGAGATCTGAGGATTGTGGTTGAAATTTAGCTGGAATGGGAATGTCTGTAAGACTGTTATGTCCTATTAACCACCAGAAAACCAGAAGTGGCACAGTTGCTCAATGAGTAGAGCATTCACTTTGAAATGAATAGTAGAAGGACAATGCCAGGACCAGATTTCAAGCCCCATGAATGACCAAAAAAAGGGGAAGAGACAATTTATATCTTTTCTGAATTGTATCCTCCAATCGACAAAAATTATGTCTCCATTTATTTAGATGTTTGCTTTTATATTCAGCATTGTATAATTTTCAATGATGGTGAGTAAATAGCACTTTAATACATTTTGACAATGTGTGAAGGTAGCATAAAGAAATTCAAAGAAAACAGTTGAAATATAAAGGGCAATGGAAATGGAGAAAGCCAGAAACGGGTTAATCAGGCCCTTCATCAATATGTGAGAATGTAAGATATTGCAATAAAATATCTTCATATAATTAATATGCACCAATTAATAACTATCTTCCAAAGGCTTTGGTATTCAAGTATGACATAAAGGATAAATACACATTCTGTGGTGAAATGAAAGAAAGATAGATGAGAAAATGCATACTTATAATGATTGTGTAAATAAACTAAGAAATTCAGTCAACATTCTGAGGGCTCATGGCTCATTGGACTCGAAAGTTGCTGGTATCTAAGATAATTCTAAAATGTTAGACTTGATCCTATCTTTAAGACTGTTTAATACTATTGCTTTTTGAGTCAGTATTCTTTTCCTTGTTGCTGGTTGTGGTGGTGGTTCTGGGCCTTGAACCCTGGGCCTGGGCTCTGTCCCTCAGCTCTTCCACTCAAGGTTAGAGCTCTACCACTTGAGCCATAATATCACCTCCGGCTTTCTGGTGGTTTATTGGAGATAAAAGTCTCATAGACTTTTCCTGCACAGGGTGGCTTTGAACCATGATGCTCAGATCTCAGCCTCCTGAGTGGCTAGAAATACAGGCATGAGCCAATAACTTACAGACAAATAAAAATTATAATATATGTATCTGTATATATACATGTATGTACACATCTGTATATTCTTATATATGTATACATATATGTATTTGAATATATACACATATAAGTATGACTATATGCATATGTACATGTAGTGTGTACACATATATATTTATTTAAATAGACTTGAATCAGAAATATATTAAGAGCATATTAATGCCAATGAAATACTTTAACCATCCTGAATATGTTATCCAAAAATCCAAATACATATCTCTATAGTAATATAATAACAATCAAGGAACATATGGAAAGATCATACCATACCTAGACATTACATACATATAGAGATTAGTGGAAATAGAAAGAATAAAATAGCCCTGCACAACCATTATGAAGAAATTACAATCCTTATACATTGGTGCTTGGCACCTAAAATGATATAGTCAGTTTCTTAAATATACTGGAAATCTTTAAGACATTAAACATAGAATTGTCTCTATGATCCAGTATTTTGAATTATAATTTTATATACAAAATAGGTTACAAAATATGTCCAATGAGACACATGTACAAGAATATACATAGCAAAACCCTTCATAATATCATATAATAAAACATGGAAATGCTCATTGAGGAGGTTATTCCAATATACACATGCATGCAAAAAATATGCTCTATCCATGAGAAAAATTTACAGGGACTTACTTTGGAAACAGTAATATTACATGGGAGAAATGGATAAAATAGACTACATTTTCTAATTATATGAGGTTTTTAAAATGGGCACATCTGTAAAGGTAGAATATGAAATAATAGTTGCTCAAAGGGAGAGTAGGTTGAAATGATGACAGGAAATGACTATTAATAAATATTTGAGTATTTTGAGAGGGTAGTAATGATAAAATGTTCCTGAACTGAAGGTGATGTCCTTACTACAACTCTTTAACACTCTAAGAATCATTGGACTTTATCGAAGAATCACAGATTGCATTTGCATTAACATTAGGAAAATTTTTAGAATAGTAGTGGGTTAATCTGAGTGATAATTTAGAATTTAAAATCACAGAATTCTATAATGCACAACTTTAGTATGTTGATGAATAAGACTATCAAGAAAATATGATCTGTGATATGTCCTCTGAGTGCCTATATATGACATTAAGAGACAGTGAGTATTCTACAAATTCATGTAAATTGAGCTATGAGATAGGATTGAGAAGGATGAGGGATAATGATCATAAGATGCATTGTATTGGCTATGGAATGTGGCTTAGTGGTAGATGCTTGACTTGCATGTGTGAAGCCCTGGGTTTGATTTCTCAGTACTACATAAACTAAAAAGCAGGAATTGGCACTATCACACAAGTCATAGAGTACTAGCATGAGGAAAAAAACTCAAGGACGTTGCCAAGGCATGAATTCAAGCTCCAGGACTAGGCAAAAAAAAAAAAGGTGCATTTTATTAAGCAGGGCACTAGTGGCTCACGGCTGTAATCCTAGATAATCAGCAGGCAGAAAATTGAGGTTTGAAGCCAGCCCAGGCAAGAAAGTCTGTGATATTCTTATTTCCAATTAAATCTCAGAAAAATCAGAAAGTGCTGCTGTGCCTCAAGTGATAGAGTTGTAGCATTCATCCAAAGGAGCTCGGGGACAACCCCCAGACCCAGAGTTCAAACTTCAGGAGAGGAAAAAGAAAAAGAAAACTCACTATACACTGTTAATATACTGCTTTGTCAAACAGCAAGTCCCACACAACTACTTAAAGTTAATTAAAAAAATGATAAAATACAAGTCATTTTGGGAACCAGACAAAGATGGTATACAGGGGACAAAGTAAATATTATATCATGCAGTTTGAGTTGAAATTTGTTCTATAGTCTTCTTAAATCATTTATGAAATTGACAATACTGCCAATTATAGGTCAATTTCCTTGAGGAACAGATTGTATGCTGCTGTCTTTTATACGAAATCATAGAGGTGATATTTTGCCTTGTATTGAACTATATCTGATATTTTAAAGTAGATTTGTCCTAATATAATATTAATTTAATCAATCATTTCATTAGGGTGATGTTGGTTAGATTTTTTCCAGTAAATCTTATCCCCTATAATAAATGAGAGCATGCTGTGACAGTCTCCTATTAATATGAAAAAATACTTTATAAAATTAACTTAAAAGGGGGAAAGATTAAACTTGACTTCTGATTTTATACATTTCAGATTATGTTTCTTATCCTCATTGACTTGGGTTGGTGGTGGCACAGTACCCCATGTCAGGAATATGTGTTGAAATATGTGTATTCGTGGAAGACAGGAATAGGAGTGGGAGAGGGCGAAGGAGGAAGAGGGAAGAGAGAGAGGGAGAAGGAAAAGAAGAAGAAGGAGACAGAGAAGAAAAAGAAGGAAGAGGAGGAAAGGACTTTGATCTGAACACCTTTAATCACAAGTTCTCAGCGACCAAATCTCTATAACTATGCCCACATGAAAGGTTTCACCTCTTTATGGCAACTTAGTGAAAGCTAATTATTAATCTCAATCCTTTATGATTTCAGATTTAATTTCTAGAGTGGTGGGTAGATATTTCTATACACTGTGATAACTTCTGTTCCTAAATATTTACTTGAATTAATCAAAGAAGCTATTTGGCATGGAAGTGGTTTGGTTATACCATTGCTGGAGAAACATTTTGAGTGCAAATACATTTTATTTAACAGATAAGGAAGCTTTAGAGATTTCATTTGGTGACTTTCAAAAATGACTATTTCAGTTAACTCATAATGACTTTAATTTTTCATAATTTTATGACATTTCTATTCAAGATTTTGTCATCTATAATTAGATTCTTTCTTTCTAGTTGAAGGAAAAATAAATACTATCACAACCATTTATTTCTTAATTATTCCATAGAGTAGGAATATGAATTTCCTACCATTCAAAAATAAGTTATATTCAAGTCTATAGGAATAATTGCATGTAATGGAATATCTTGTTTTATTTTATATGGAGACTGATTCAATTTCTAAAAATCACTGTTGACATAAAATACATGAAATTCAGTGTTTCTCTGAAATGTCTCGGTACCCAAACCTCAGAAATAAATAACTAGTAATTAAGATTTTTATATACTCCAAAAATGTATGAATCTATATTTTATGTCAAAAAAAGTTTTGGTTTAAAAGAAGAGAAAATCATGTGAGCACAGTCGATAATATTTAATTTAATGAAAAATTACTTCATTCACCCTAACAGAGCCTATTGCTTTTAGCTTACATGAGAAATTTGATTAACGATCCCTTCATCACTTTTGAATATTAGAGTATTTCAATTTGTGCAAACATTCTGTCATTTTAACCTTTGAGTGTATATTTTTTCATAAAAATGAAAACTTTTTTCACACTGCGGGTTCAGATTCACTAACTAAATAAATATCTAAAAATTAATTTGTTAAATTGAGCCTCTAGAAGTCAAATAATAAGAAATTTATTTTATTCTTACATATATTATATCAGTGCTGAATATGGGTATCGCAAGCTTGTAATCCTCACTACTCAGGAAGCTGGGGTTCAAAGCCAGCCTTGACAACAATGGTATCATCTTATAACTAAGTTAGAAACAATTACAAGAAAAAAACATTTGAATACTTATTTTGGGGTCCATTTCACCTAACATCAACTTATCTGACCTTTGCTGCTTATCTCAGATATGTCCCTCCCCCACTGCTTTCATTGTATTTGATGTTGGTACAATTTGTGGAGTGGAAGGGAAAAAACAAATGATTTAAATAAGGATAAAGGTGGACCCATTAAAACTATGAGGTGTAAAAGTCGTTATGTTGCAAAATGAACTTTACAACTTTGGCCTGGTGAGGGGCGGAGGGGGGGTACATGGGAAGGTTTGGGAGGGGGAAACAAAGGAAGAGGCAACAATGCTTGATAAGAAATGTACTCATTACCTTGCTCATGTAATTATAACCCCTCTGTACAGTATTTTCACAATAAAAATTGAATAAAAAAGGCCTGACTTGCCAAGAGTTTGTGAGTCGCATCTCAATTAATCACACACACACATCAGGACACACGCAAACACACACAAAGCCAGAAGTGGAGTTGTGGCTCAAATGTTAGAGCAATGTCCTTGCTAGGTAAAAAATCAAGGGATAGGTCTGGAGTTCAAATCACAAGAACAACACACACACACAATATTATGTATAAATTCTTATTTTAGTTTAAAGAAATAAACAATATCATGGAAAGTAATATTTGTTACATATCCTGAAATTTTGTGAATTTGTTTTTATTATCATTTGTCTTAAGATATAACTTAGGTTATTAAAATTAATGATAATATAGTATATTTATAATTACTCATAACACCTTGGAGTATAAGAGTTGGTAATTTTTCTATAGCCATAAGAGATAGTCTGAGTAAAAGAAAGAAAGGAAGAAAGGAAGAAAAAGAATGAAAGAAAGAAGGAAAGAAAAGGAAGGAAGAGAGAAAGAGAGAGAGGAGTAGGGATGAAGGGAAGGAGGGAGGAAGGAAAGAAGAAAAGAAGGAAGGAAGGAAAAAAGGAAGGAATTAAGGAATTAAGGCACAAAGAAACGAAGGAAGGGAGGGAGGAAGAAAGGGACAAAAACAATTTAATTTATAAAATGTGCTATTTAGCCCAATATAAACTTGTAATTAACCCTTTAGTAAATGTAAGTTTGTAATTTTCATTTCTCTGCATGTTTCCAATGCATGAATGAAACCAACAAATGAAGGTTCAGAAATAACCAGGTGAATCTGATTGCATCTGTAGTAAATATGTATGTAAATATTTTTCTCATTTTCCATACATCATCAAATAATTATTTGCAAACAATTTACATTTAGTTATAAATATTCTAAAAATTCCAGTAACCAAGGCATGTCAATATATTATATAATGTGAATACTAATAATTATAATGCTATTAATAATAGTCTTTATGTTATATTAATTGTAACAATTTTATTATGTGTTTTAGCAGAGAAATTAGCATACTCTGATTTTGGTGTTTGTGGGAGTCCTAATAGCAGACAGTAATTAAAATGAAAGGAGATCTGTATTTGTTGGCACAAATGAATATTTCTGAAAGCAATTAACTCATTGGAGATTGTTCAAATACATCAGAAGGGCCTTAGAAAGGCTGTACCACGTTAACATGGTTACCGATGATGTGATTCAAGAGCCACTAAACAATCATACTTCATTTTGCCATCACTATAATTATTCCCATTGTAACAAGAATAATTCACATAATTTACATGATATAATCTTGTCCTTAAGTTATTATGTTCTATGAAATATTATCCAAATGTACACCACACTGAGTTAAAGAAAAAGTAGCAAAGTGTTTTGGACGATGTAACTCCTTCCAGATACACATGTTAAAATTCTATTCTCCTGTCTGGTGACATTAGAATCTACCTTTCAAAGATGACCCTGCAATAATGATTCTGATGAAAGAAGCCCAATATAACTACTCTGCCATGTGAACGCCCAGCAAATAGATTATTATGAATCAGAAAGTAGACCCCCATAAGACAAAAATTGCTTTGAATAACCATTTTTAAAATCAATGTTTAAGCTTCTGGAGTATGGATAATATACTCCTGATATTTTTAAGCCACTTACTTTGAAATATTTTAACAGCCCAATGGCTGACAAAAAGCAAAGTTCTGATTTAAATTTCACAAATTCTGATAAAAAAGATTCATAAGGTTTTATTATTTGAATTTTATTCTCCAAGTCTTCGGGTTGTAAATAGGAATTGAATTGAGGTTCAACTCTCTATTGAACTATCAAAATTAATTTTTTGAATATTTTAATTTTCTTTAGTTGTACAAAGGTGTTGCCATTCACTGAAACAGTATATGGATACAGTGCATCTTGATCAATGTCACCCCTTTCAACACTCTCATCCAATCCTTATGTATCTCAATATTATATTATGGAATTTCTTGCCATTTAACAAAGCAGTTTAGGTGTACAATGCACCTGGAATTGTGTCACCACTTCAACATCTTCAACCTCATTTCAAACTACCCCTTGTTTTGTATATTTCAATTCTGGGAAGTATACAATGGATTCTTGCCTGTATTCTATCCTTTTCCCCTTCAATTTCCTACCCCTCTCACATTGCCCCCCACTATCCTCTCTTGCACTACACATTTACTGGTATTCATTTTGTTGGCTTTCACTTAGCCTTTTAAGAGAATTATAGTATTTTCACTCTCCATGGACTCTGACACTTCAGCTAATTCATTTGTACCTCCTTGCATACCATCCAATGTGTTTACTTTTACATTTATAGACACTCCTATCTACCACAAGTGAGGAAAGTCATGCAAAATAAGTTTCTCTGGGTCTGCTTTATTTCACTTAATATTATTTCTAAGTGTTTCATTTTTCCTTTAGAATGGTGCAATGTTATTCTTTCTGATGAATGAACAGAATTCCATTATGTATTTATATGTTTGTATATATATTTATATGCATATATGTTTGTATACATACATTTATATACGTACATATATACTTGTAAATTGGGACCAATAAAATTATATATATATATATATGTATATATAATCTATATATACATATATATTTCTTGATCTCTTTTTACAATGAGAGGCATCTGGGCTGATTCCATATGTTGGCTACAGAAAATAATGTGATAATGAACAGCTTCAGTGTGGCCTTGTTTCTGCTCTATTGGATAAATGACCATAAGTGGAATTGCTGGATCATAGGTGGGTAGCTCTCTATTCAGTTCTGTGAGCAATTTCCATATTGTTTTCCAAAGTGATTGAACAAGATTACATTCCCACCAACAGTGTAATAGAGTTTCCTTTTGGCCACATCCCTATTAGTATCTGTGATCGTTCGTTTTTTCATAATGACATTGTAAGAAGGGTGAGATGAATCTCAGTGTTGTTTGGATTTGCATTTCTTTTATGGAGAGAGATGCAGCTATTTGTCATTCTTACTTCTTCTAAGAAGTTATCTTTAAGTCTTTATCCCATATATTAATTGGGTTCTTGTTTATTTGAGGGTTTATTTTGTTGGGTTTAACTTTTTGATCTCTAAATATGGGTTAGTTATGAAAACACTTGTCTAATGCTTAGGTAATAAAAATCTTCTTCCATTCTGTTCTCTTTCTATATATCCTGCTAACTTTTTCTGTTGCCATGTAGAAACTCTTCAGTATGATGCGATTTTATTGATCCAGAAAGAATGATATTACACCATTCATAAGGAAATGGAAAGCCTTGGAACAAACTTATATTAAGTGAAGAAAGACAGACTCAAAGAAACATAAGTTGCCTAATTTCCCTCATATCTTGTAGTAGAACGTGCCTCTAATTCTACAAGTAAACACAATTGGATGGTAAAAGAGAAAACATTACACTTGGACATGATAAATTTTATGGGATTCTAAACATTTATACAGTGAGATCAAAGGAGGATGCCCTTTGGAGAGGATCACAAAGGATCAATAGCTGTACGAATATTATCATATAAAATAATATTCATTAAAATGATCTCCAAGAAATGATTATGAGAGTTTCTTTATTATTTTGCTTTTTCTTTCAGTGTTCTGATACCATTTTGTTAATTTCTGCACCTTTGGTCTTATATGTACGTTTGGATAGGGCAAGGGGGAATACAGAAATGGTGGGACAAAGGCTTAAATGCAGCAGTGCTACTCAATAGACATTACATAGTAAATGAACTATACAACTTATGCGAGAGGGCGTTTGAAAGGGAAAAACTGGGAGAATATGTGTGAAGAGGTGACACTGTTCAAAAAGAAATGTGCTCATCATCTGACTTTTGTAATTGTAACCCATCTGTAAATCATCTTTACAAATTAAAAATGGACCTCATAAACAGACGAGTAGCTATACAAATATTAGATTAAAATGGCTTTAAAATAAAAATGGTATGAAAATAAAAAGAGACAAAGAAGGACATTAAATATTGACAAAGAAAACTCTCCATCAGAAGGATATAAAAATTCTAAATATCAATGTCCTGAATCCTAGAGAAATTCATCAGAGAAATACTACTTACCCTAAAAACATGCATATATCCAAATAAATTGTTGGTTGCTTGAACAAATATGGACAGGCCATCCAGGTGAAAACTTAGCAAAAATTTTTAGAGCTAAATAATTGTATTGACAAGTTATACCTAACAGATATTTACAGAGTATTTCATCTACCAGTGTCACAATATATATTCCATTCAGCAGCCCAAGAAATGTTCTCCAAATTAGGTCATATTTTATATCACAAGGAAAATCTTTCATAATTCAAAAATAAAAACGAAACTACTCTTTGTATCCTGTCAGACCATGATTGTACCAAATTAGATCTCGACATCAAAAGGCATCACATAACATTCTGAAACCCACAGAGATTGAATAACACATTGTTAAATCATCAGTGAGTCACTGAAGAGATATACAGGAAAGTGCCAACGTTTATGGAATTCAGTGGAAGTGAACACACAAAATACTACCTCCCCTGGGACACAACAGCAGCACAGACAATACTCAGAGGAATATTTATAGTTTTGAGTATGTACATCAACAAATTAGAACAATCTTAAATCAGCACTAATGATGCACCACTAAGTCTTTGACAAAACAGGAAAAATAAAACCAAAAAACACTAGACAGAAATAATACAAATTAGATTAAAAAAATAAATGAATCAGTCTCAAAAAACATACAATCATAATTGACTTTTATCTACTAGTAGCTCAAAAATTCACCCAATGAATGTCAATGTAGCTATTTTCAGAGATAGACTCAACAAGCTCAAACCAGTGAACAAAATAAATCTAGAATTCTAACAAGCAACATTCTGTTTGACTTTAAAAAAATCTATGTTGTTATTATTAAGGTGATTTATAGATGGATTGTAATTACAAGGGTCAGGTAATGAGTACATTTCCTTTTGTGAAATGTCTTCAGTTCCCTCACTTGTTCCCAGTCCCACCCTTCTGTCCCCACCCATGTGTTAAATAGTTCACTTTCATCAATGTTCAATGAACTCCACTGCTGCAATTTTTCACTCTTTTCCCTAAAGCTCTGTGCCCACCCCTCACCTTCCTGAAGACACACAATGAATATACCAGGCATAAGGTAAAAAAGACAGAATTATCACAAGCTATAAACAACTACAAACACAAAACAAAAAAGAAGTTTTCTGTTTCTGTATCTCATAGTTCATTTGAGTATGTATATGTTGTTATATAAATCTAATTGTTTTTTATCATGAAGTCAATTCAGGGATTAAGGTGTAATAAAATAATATTGCTTTATATTTAGTAATGCTTTTTATTTTAATATTAAAGTTGTAAGTAACACAATTGAAGTCCTAGTGAAATTTGAAAGTTCATATTTAGATGTTCCAAATGTCTAATAATTCCCTTTTGGCAACCAAAATTAAAAACAGGCATGTTTTATCCTCACAAATGTCATTATTTCATGTGTAAAAAAGTAAAATATATGTAATGTTAATTCAGTGGACATAAGGAATCAAATACTTATGCAATGCATCAGTACCATAGATTATGACATCTATTAAGAAAATTAATAAAACTTGTTTTAAGTAGATTACTTCAGACATGCACCAAGTGATAATTTTCTTTTCTAAGTGAAGTTATATAGAAATCACAGTCCAAAGATTCCAGAATTCTGTGTGCTTTATACATGTCAATTTACACAAATGGTAGTCTCATCTCAAAGTTATTTGAAGATATCTGATAACAGGATTAGAATAAAAAAATCAAGCAAATGGTTAGCTGTATTTTGTGACTAAATAGTTCTCTATTATATCTCTTTATTTTATTTGAAAAATCTGGAAAATTTATTTAAGTCACATCAAAAATAATGAGAAATAAACACCCTTAGCTCCTTAAAAGACAATCAATAAAAAAGGAAACAACAATGAAAAAATTGAACCTCATTTTGCATGTGGTCTTTGTATATTGTGGTGCTTTGTTACTGTGGATTATGTGACTCTCCCATGAATCTGGGCTCAAATCACAAGGGCTACAGGAAGAAAATTTCAAAAGCTAGAGCAGCTAATACACCTGTGCAGTTGTTTGTAGGTTTCACTAATGTCGTAGCTGGACATGAACTGTACAAAGGAAATAATTCTACTTCTCTGCAGGCAAGAATGTGATGGAAAGCATAGTGTTATCTTCTTAGATGAAATAAGAACACCACACTTTAAAAGCTGACTAAATGATCAGCCCTTTGAATAACAGTGCCATTATTAATGCATTCTAGAAAATTCGAATCCTTCATCCCTCCACAACCATTAATGACATTCACAAATCATTGCCGAGGGGAATTTCCAGTTCTATTTGATATTTCAAATGGATTAGGAGTAACATAAACAATAATTCCAAGTTGTTGAGAATATTTAATTTAGAATAAGCAAACAAATCAGATTCAACTTCATAGCATAACCTTTAGGAAAAGTGAATTAAGATATATGGCATGTCCTTTGTAATTTAATTATAGACATTAGGGCAAAATGCCCAAAACACTCTGCAAGAAGGAAAAAGAAGTCTTTGATAAGATCTATTAAAGACTACAAGAATTTTACCTACAATTTCTATTATATGATAGCATATTTTTTCTGATAATCAGAGACAAAAATATTTTTAATTATGATATGAAACATGCATCATCATGAATGAATGAAATCAGGGAGTAGATGGCTCAGGACTGGTTGGTTCTGTTAGATAGTCTCATTATTTTGAATGATCTGGTGTTTTTGTCTGTGTGGAAGTATGAATGTATTTAATGTCTGGGCTGGAAAATTTGATTATTAGATCACTGCTGACACCCAATGTCAGGAATCTAACCTGAGTCAGAGTGGTAAATATATATGTGTGCATGTGTGATTGTGTGAGTGCCTCCAAGTCTGTATTTAGAAGGAAATATCTTATTTCCCTCAGGGTATATACTTAATTCTTTTAGTTATACTACATTAATGACAGGAGATAAAAGTAATTAACATTTTTGAGACATATGTTTATGTTCCTATGTTTGCATGAACAAACTAAAAAGTTATATTTTGGGTATGAGTTTTGAGGAAGGTCAGCTGAAAGTATAAATATCTTCAGAAAGATGTCAATAGCAATCATTTCAGTGTAGATCAATTTTACACAACACTTGGAAGGATATGTAATCATATATGAAAATACAACATTTATTGATTTTCAAAAGCTACACTATTCGAGAAATATTTAGTAAAACAAGTTAAATTATGGAAAGATAAAAGTAATGTGATTATTTATTGCATACAGTTTTATATTTTAGTTTCGTCAAGTAAAAATGCCATTTATTTCTACTGTTTAGGAAGGTAAACCCTAAATATTACAGTTTGTGCCATATTTCACAATAAGAAGGTTTGTTTATATCAATAAGTTTATTTCTTTTGTTTCTGCTGTCCTATTCATAATTTTTCTCATAGTATTCTTCTAAGGACTTTTTCTTTCTGCCAGTTTGGGGCTTGAACATACATCATGCTCTCAGTTTTTTTGTTTTTTGTTTTTTTTGCTAACAGTGGTCAGTCTACTATTTGAACCATGCCCCAGCCCAGAAATTTTTGTAGTTAATTGGAGATAGAACCTCATGAACTTTCCTACTAGCCTGAAAACCATTATCCCCCAAGTCTCGTACTTCTTAATCACTAGGATTATAGAGATGAGTCTTGGATCCGAAGAGTCAATGACTTTTCGTGTCTTATAGCTTCCACATGTTTGCTAGTAATTGCAATAATAAACTACCACAGATTGGGTAGCATTAATATTGTAAATACATTGTCTCTGAGTTGGTCGAATTAGAACTCCAAGATTAGAGTTGGCTTCTGATTCCTCTTTCCTTGGCATATTCAAGGCATTCTGCTTCTCTCGGAGTACACTTCAACTTAAATGCTACCTTTGAGATTCTGTTTCCATATGCAATCACTTTGTAAAACAATGGTTTTTTTATCTTTAGTCTGATTTCAGTGGGACATAACATATTACTTAATAGAAGAAAATCTCTAATATGAAATTATTTGTTTGGGACATGGAAGTTATGGTTATACCTTAGACGTGCCACATTTAAATTCCCAGTGCTATTGGAAAATTGAACTCAAAACCTATACTTGTGAAACAGCATCTCTGACACTACCATACCTGCAGATTATAATTTGATTGCTTATTTTGAGGTAGTATCACTATGCCTGGGCCTGCTTGGACTGAGGTCCTCCTAACACAAGCCAAAAACATTTTGCCTGGAACTGGAATTCTCTAAGCTCTGTTTTCCAAGTAGATAATATTATAGATTTGAGCCACTTTATCCAGTAAAAGTATACAATTTCAAAATATCTTGGTATTGCCTATATTTGTGCCTAACATATATAGCTAACCTTAATTTTCTCCCTTTTTTGTTTAGTACTCTGAGTTGAAACCATTGGCTTTCTTTTTATACATGGCTTTGTTTTGGATGGAATGCCATCACAATAAAAAAAAAGTCTCACAAAAGTTTATGTCAAAAGTCATGGAAAGAAGGCTTCAGGTTCAAAAAAACACTGATCTTTAAGTTATAATTGCAGTATTATTTATAGTGTTAGTCAATTCTTGCTTAAGTATCAGAAGGATGTCAGGTCTCTGTAGAAATTTTGTAGTTGTCATTTCATGTTATCTTCCTTCCTTAAAGCTTGTTTCATTAAAACCCTCTGGGTGTATATTGGTTGGACTGATTGGTAATCATCTCTGGAAATAAAGCTGATTTTAAAGGCTGAGGGTTTGGTAAATAAAGGAATGATCAGAATGAGCACAGATATTGTCACAGATTGAGCCGACCAGGTTAACTGCTGAACAGCCAAAAAAAAGCAAAGTTTCAAGTTTGATGATCCACATTGGAACATATACAGATAGATAGATATATACATATACATATACATGTGCATATACATACATACACGAAAAATTAAATCTCCAGTAGAATATAGAGAAACTTGGAGTGACAGGTGTTAAACTATATCAAACTGGTTGCAGGAAAGGTACAGTAAAATATAGATAGCTTAGCATAGATTTTGTAAAGGATGAAAATTCTTCCTTCATTATATACTTTACAAATATCCTTATTATGTTTTAAGTTTTTTGTGAAAATACCATACAGAGGGGTTACAATTACAGGGACAATGTAATGAGTACATTTCTCATTAAGCATTGTTACCTCCTCCTTTCTATCCCTTTATCATCCCTTTCCATCTCCCCTTCCCGACCCTCTCTCCCATCTTGAGCCAAAGTTGTAAATTTCATTTTTCTACATAACATCTTGTACATCTCATTGTTGCACTGGGTCAACCTGTATCCCTGTATCCCTCCACAAATTATACCAACATCAAATACAGTGAAAACTAGGTTGTTGTTTTTTTAATTGTACTAAGAGCATCTATACAATGCTGAAAATTTGAATTACACAAAATATGCAACATGGGTAGGCACTGGTGGCTCAAGGATATAATCTTAGCTAGATAAGAGGCTAAGATCTGAAGATCACAGTTCAAATCCAACCTGCATAAGAAAGTTCATTAGATTCTTATCTCCAATTAACCACCAGGGCAAATGGAGTTACAGTTCAGATTGTATGGCAAGCACTGGCAAGCACTGTGTTCTAAAACACAAAAACACCATCCAGGCCCTGAGTTTAAGCCCTGGGATCAACAGAAACAAAAATATAAAATAAAACATGGAGTTAGATATTTTATAATGAAACATAATTAATATACTCTACATTGTTAGAAAGACTAGTCTTCTGGGTTAGCTTTATAACCTGCGATAATAAGTGATGTTATTGACTTATTAAACAGAAATGCTTATTCAGATTTCCAAGTTTGAAGGTTTCAGTATATGTTCAGTTGGTTTTATTGCTTTGGAAGCCTGTGAGAAGACAATGGCAAGGTGGGGAGTATATCAAAGAGAATTTTTTTTTACCTAGACTGATTAAAAGATAAAATAAGAAAATAGTGGAGAGTCTATGTTCTCATAGCTTTCACGCTGAAGAACTTAATCTCCAGAACTATTCAGATATTCTCCACAGTCTGGGAGGAAATAGAAAGTCACTTTTCTTTAACTCATAGATCTTTCTGGGGCATTCTAAATTCAATTGGCAACACCTTCACAAAGGATAATGACTTGTCCAGGGGAAGAAGCAAGTAGATATTTCTGTAAATTCTAATCATAACTCAGCAGACTAAATATTTTATGGAATTCCTATTAAAATATTTTCTTGCAGACGGAGTGGGTCTTTATAACACAAATGTGTGTATCTGTGTGTTTGTATGTGTGTGTTTAATAAACTAATATAACAATGTAGCAGAGAAAAGTATTAGTGGGGCTGGGAAAGTGTCTTAGTTGTGGAGCCTTTGCCTTGCATGCATGAGGCCCTGGGTTCGCTTCCTCAGCACCACATAAACAAAAAGAAAAAAACTGGCGCTGTGGCTCAAGTGATAGAGCGCTAACCTTGATCTTAATAGCTGAGTGACAATGCCCAGGCCCAGAGTTCAGGCCCCACAACCGGACCCAAAAAAAATATTAGTATGGCCTTTTGTTTTTCTTCTTATACTATGAAGGTCTGCCACAATTCCCAATCAAATCCTATCCAAGATTCAAACATTAATGCTCTCCCAAAAGTTTTGCATGCATGAAGGGCTGGGAAGGTGGCTCAGTGGTAGAGCACTTTCCTTACTTACCAAAAGTTTTGCATGCCAACCCAAGTACATCTACTGCATTTAAGATGGTCATGGTATATAAAATTTTAAGTCCTCCAATTACGTTGTCACCAAGGAAACAACATATAATATTTCTTTAAAAATACCTAGACTGTAGAACACTTTACCCAGAAAATTGAAGGAATATACTTTATAGGATTTAATTTAAAATTTAGTCACTGAAATGGATGTTCTATATCCACAACTCAGAGCCCTATTAAACTACATAATTTCAAAACTCATCTATTACCATCTTCTATGAACACAGTCCTTCCTGAAAACAAACCAGATGTGGTAAACAAATTACCATGTATGCCATTGTCAAATGCAGCTGTTCTAAAGCATGGAACTGGCAGCAATTAATGCCTGTAAACAGCTGGTTCTAAGGAGTATGGAAAGTGATTTTTTCCACTATAAGTAGAAAAGTCCACAGATGTTTCAGATTGTGTTTCATTGTTTGCATTTGTGAGATATATTTTGGAAAGCACAATGAATGAAAGTGTGCTGTTTTGTAAAAACTTTGCTGGCTGACACAACAGGGAAGGAAAACTTTTGAAATGTTTCAAATGAAAAGACAGACAATAGGGTGGGTAAGTTGTGGTATGCAGTTTAAATACAGACTGAAGCAAACCAAAGAATGGGAAAAAAAACTTTTTCTTTAAGAAATGCTTTCTGGGTATATTGTACTATACACTATAATGAGGAAATGATCATTTCTTTGGAAAAGTAAGGAAAAAACACTCACCTGTTGAACTTTTTAAAGTGAATCTTAAATGACAAGGATGAAGAAATTTAAATGGGTTCATATTATCCAGTATTACTTTAATTTTTTATTAAAAGTTAAAACAAACTGACAGGTTATTAGTCCATGAAGATTTACAGAGTAAGTTTCTGGCATATATTTTATTTTGTTCCTCTTTTTGGGGGGATGATATAAATATTTTACTTTAATAAGGCAACTTGGTTTTAACCATTACCCACAAAATGTATGCAGTCATAGAATAAGAAATTTTTTTATTAATTTAAGACAACACTAGGCTCATTTTATGCCAACACAAAATATAAAAACCAATGACATTTTCACTGAACAACCACTCATAAAAAATCATGAAATAATATAGTAAAACTCCATGTCAATTTATTTGTTGGTTGTGTGCCTTGAACGCTGGGCCTGGGCACTGTCCCTCAGCTCTACATCTCAAGGCTACCACTGTACCATTTCAGCCACAGTGCCATTTCTGGTTTTAAGGTGGTTTATTGGAGATAAGAGTCTCACAGACTTTTCTGCCCAGCCTGGCTTTCAACCACTATCCTCAAATCTCAGACTCCTGAGTAGCGAGGATTACAGGCATGAGCCATCAAAGTCCAGATCCAAGTCAATTTTTAAAAAGCAAGCTTATTGAAACGTCTAGCTTTTTCCAGTAAACAATCGTATTTTTTCAGAATTAGCTTATAACTTAGTTATTTTTAGATGTAACTGTGAATTTTTTATAGAAACAAATATAATTCTATTACTCAGTATTTCACAAAAATCCACTGTAATTGACTTTCTCCAAAATCAATTATTACATACTATCTCACACACTATATTCATTACATTCCAAATAGTCTGGACCATTTCATATAAATTCTCGGTGCTATTTTACATTATAAATTCACATCTGTGGTTTTAAACTAAGGAGAAAAGATTTTAGAGGTAAAATCAAATATGAATGTGTAGTGTGGCCCAATTAAACCAAAAATTGTGAATTCATACAGACAAAATTATTTTCTTTCCACTAAATACGTTGAAGAAATACCATTGGAAATAGTGAGGCAGGAAGTGGCAGAATTCAAATCTCATCGAACAATGTCTCTGTTATTCTGCTAACCCCTCCACTAAGAAGACCCCCTTTTCCCAGTTGTCACAAAACTTCAAGTGTCTCTCTTTGAATTCTATTTGGAAACGTTCTAAATCACTGATTCTTTTTGTATTTTCTGTTATATGAAACAAAATATATGCACAAAACAATTGAAATAAAATGCACACATATTTTGAAGTCATCACAGCTGGAAAAACAACCAACAAATTGGAACTTCCCCAGGAACAAAAACATGTTGTGCCCAGTTTATTTTTTAAACTACAAAACTTTCAAACACATGTTAATTTAAGTAGAGCTATAAGTATAACTGTCTCTCAGAAATAAGGTTGTGTTAATCTGTAATTAAATTCATCTGGATCAACCTAATATAGAAAATCCCTTGAATGGATCAAATTGTTTAAAACAAATGTAACTGTATGTAAAGAAAGATCTGCACATACTTAAAAGAAAAAAATGCTACAGTATGAAATCACAAAAATCATAACATTCTTAAAATTTCTGAAATGCAATTAGTAATTCCAAAATATCCATAATGAGAACTAAATACTACTGACTTAACAAGAACAAAATGTGCAAATAATAGAATCTGAGCAGTGTACATGAGTGTACATAATTTATAAATACTCCAAATTATACAGTTTTTAGAAGACTGAATGTGGATTATCTAAAGGAAAACATCAGCACGTTATATAAATGAAATTAAAAATCTCATGAAAAGAGAGAATAGTAGTAGTTTCTGGAAAATAATACTTTAATAAATGGTGGTCAAAATCCAGTACTGACTAAATTGTATACCTAATTAGTTAGATCCAAAGAAGACCGAAGTTACTCGAGCTGATTTGAAACTGGCAAAGTAGTAGAATACATCAGTAACATTATTATTGATATTGACTCTGGCATGGAATTCATTTCCTTTTTGATCTGACAAATGAATATATGAAGGAACATAACTTCTCCAACTAAGTATCAAGTCCTAACTAAACATATAACTAGAAAAGTCATCATGCAATTCGTATTGCAACTGGGATAAAATAAAAATCAGTCATACTGATTCTGTATTTATTTTAAACGTTGGCTTTTTTCATAAATTATTTCCTTTGTCTTGCATTTTTAAAACGTTGTGTTAAATGATTTATATCTTGGTAACTAATTTTGGATGCCTCCTTAAATTTTGTTCTGGGTATAATATCTCACTTCAGCTCCTATCCCATGAAATGATGTTGTTTACAAAACAAATTCTAATAACCTCTGTTTATAATACACAAAATCTCATAAGCATGATTTCAGGAAGCAGAGGTTAACATTTTGATAACGTGGTCTCATGACTGATCAGGCCTATCTGCATGAGTAAAGTTGTACCTAGATTCCTCAGCCTAAATTTAGCCACTGTTAAAAATGTTTATACCTTTATCTGTCACCTATCAGAGGTTAAACCTGAGTATAAAATCTAAGGAAAATCATAAGTTAAGAATTTAGCTCTTCTGAATATAATTTAAACCAAAATGCAGCATAGAGTAACTCATTTGACTAAAGTCAATCTATTTCTCTGAAACATATTAAGCATTCCCTTACAATGTGTATTATTCTCAAGAAGGGAATGAAGAATATGAGACGAGGACTAAGCAAGTATTGTCTTCAAATATACATAATTTGGATTTATATCTTTATTTCGTTATAGGCATTTTTGATAAAAACTATTTGAATAATTGATTTCCTGGTCAGGTATAATATATCCTAGTTACATTTACCAAACTTCATTCAGAAAATGGTATATAGTAATTGAGTAGAAAGATATTCAATTAGTAGCAAAACGTATATACCTATAGGGTAATATTTTGAAGAGTCAATTGGAAATATTCTAATACAATAACTTGAACAATTTCACATTGACATTAACTATCTAGAATACTTTAATGCTAATTGGACAAGATTGTCCTTCTAAATGAGCAAAACCAATTCCTCCTTTTACTTTATCAGGGAAATATCTCAGCTAAAAATGGAAATTAACCTATGAATCTATAACAACTGGAATGAATTTTACTTTTTTTTAGCAAATATCAATTTCACAAAAGTATTTTATTTTATTGTGTTATACACATATATCCACATAATGTAGTTTGTTAAATTTTATTCCTTTTATTAATTTCATTATCCTATTTTTATACTTATATTTTATTATGTCATCATACAAATTTATGAAATATTTGAACATATTTACTCCACAATATTTCTCTTTATCTCCTCTCTTACATTTTTCCAAACTTAATCAGTTCCAGCTTTTACACCTGGGTCATTCATTTTATTTTCTGGGTCTAGCGTTTGGATATGAGAAATCTAATAATTGTTTTTCACAGTATCACTAATTGCTTAAATATGAAGGTTTCAATTCTATTTTCTTGAAGATGATGTGATTTCATAATTGTGTGTGGCTAAATAGTATATATATATATATATATATATATATATATATATATATATATATATATATATATATATATATAAAACAGTTTCTTCAATGAGTGATTAAGGAACATGCAGTTAATTCTGTAGTTATTTATGCTTTTCTATGTGGGAGAAGGAAGGATGGAAATAATGATGTTTGGAATAAGAAACATGCTCTTTAGGCAGGCAATCTACTATTTGAAACATCTCTCCACTGCTCTTTCATCAGTTTTTCAATAATGCATTGTGTTTAAAAATAAAATTTAATTACATTTGCAAAGATGTTCTTTTTCAGTATATATATTATTTTTTATTACAATGTTACATTTAGTGTGTAATGTGAGTATGGGGATGTATGTGAGCATGAAAATCTAGGCATGTTTGTACATGTAGCTGACTCGAAGGAAACTGAATGTATGTGAGATACAAGATTCAAATAAAAGTTTAAGACCTGTAAGTTGCTAAATTGATATATATATATATATATATATATATATATATATATATATACATACATACATATATATATATATCCAGTTTTTGGAGTGTGATTTCAAGGTCACATTTTGGTAGGTTTTATACCAAGTAAGTAGATGTTTCTAATCCAAAATCGTAAGGATTAAAACAACAACTCTGTTTCATAATCATTCAGTCTTAGTAATCCAGACATTGCAATAAGTGGAAAAAATGATTGAAAGTATGGTGGGTCATTAGTAACCTTTAGACACTCTACATTTTCCCCAAAATCTTCAGATGTACTCTTTGGATATAAATTACAAGTATATTTATAAACGTACAGATATAATATGATCTTATATATGTAAATATATGTATATATTATAAATACATCATATATTTACTTATATTTTAAATGTGTATCACAAATATTGATTTATATTTAAATGTAATTCATCTCATCATAGATACATAGACAGACAGACAGTCAGACAGACAGACAGACAGACAGACAGACAGACAGACAGTTAGACAGATAGACAGATAGACAGATAGATAGACAGATAGACAGATAGACAGATTAGATAGATAGATAGATAGATAGATAGATAGATAGATAGATAGATAGATAGATAGATAGATAGATAGATAGATAGATAGATAGATAGATAGATAGATAGATAGATAGATAGATAGATAGATAGATAGATTTTTTTTGGTCAGTCGTGGGGCTTGAACTCTGGGCTTAGGTGCTGTCCATGTGCTCTTCTGCTCAAGGCAAGAGCTCTACCGCTTGAGACCTAGCGCCACTTCCAGTTTTCTGGTAGTTTATTGGAGAAAAGAATTTCATGGAATTTCCTGCCTGAGCTGGCATTGAACTGTGATCCTCAGATCTCAGCCTCCTGAGTAGCTAGGACTATAGGCATGAGCCACGGGTACCCGACTATACTTATATCTGAGATTTGTTAGTAGAACAAAGGATACAGGAACTATTATTCTTATCATGAAAGGACATCACACTGACAGGTATAATTACAAGAAGAAAACAATAACTATTCACAATGGCACAAAAATTCCTTAGGTGCCTAGCAAGACAGCATGTGTTTCCATACACTGCATGTGGTGTGAGCAGTTTGCAACCCAAGTGACTGTGGGAGATATTGGACCCTTACAATTGCATAAACACAGCTCTCTATGACAGATTAGAAAGGCCTATCTTAGAGATTCTTGTTAGGGACATGATGAAAAAAATTTATAGTTTAGTTGTGATTACAGAACTCTTTTACACATATCACTCAGCCATTAACTATATTTCACATAGTTCCTATTGCTCTAACTTATATTTTCTTGGTTCAGTAAACTGTTTTTTGTTTGTGAAAACTTAGCTGTTCAAAACATAGACATGGGTTTTTAATATTTTTGAAATTGCTGTCTGCATAATGTTGTATGAGATGAGCTTCTCTTTACCATTTCATAGGAATAAACTTAATCTGATTCAAACATGGAAACAGGTAGCTTGTTCTCTCTCCTAGAAAGCATCTATATAGACTTCTTTACATGTAAACAGACCCTCATTTACTTGCAAAAGTCTGTCAGTGTATCAAACCTAACTCACCCAAGTGAGGTGAATTCTTCTCTCATGCTTCCTTTACATTAAAAATGGTAAGAACTGTTCAGTAATGTGCATACATTTTAATATGAAGTGTGACTCCTATTTTCCTTAATATGAATCAAGCAGAGGAATCAGTTTAAGATGTGAAAGAGCCTTAGAAAGAGTCTTGGACCTTGGAAACTGTCCTTTGTATGAATTTTTGGAGAAATATCCCTTTTCTTTTTTTTTTAATTTTATTTTATTTTATTTGAGAACATATTGTACAGAGGGGCTACAATTACATGGGCAGGATAATGCATACATTTCTTACCAAGCATTGCAGCCTCCTCCTTTGTTTACCCTTCACCTCCCTTCCCAGCGTCCCCCCTTCCCCCACCCAATTATACCCCCTCCCCCCCAAACCGACATTGTAAAGCTGGTTTTGACATGACATTTTGTACTTCTCATTGTTGCAACAGGTCCACCTGAATCCTTAAACGACTTGTTTGTCCCCATCTCCTCCACATGTTATACTGACATCAAATATAGTGAAAGCGGGGGTTACACTGTGGGGGAGGGACATACAAAGCAACAAAGAAATAATCTTATAAATGCGTTAGAAACACATGCATGAAAGAAACGAAAACATTAAAATACATATTTAAGGGTTCATTTTCCTAACATCACATTATCTGATCTTTTCCGCTTGACTCATACCTATACTAGATATTGCAAATAAGGGAAACCATGGGACCTATGCTTCTTTGGGCCTGGCTTACTTCACTTAATATAATTTTTTCTAAACCTTTCCATTTCCTAACAAATGGGGAAATGTCATTCTTTCTGATCAAAAGACTTCACATAGATCTCCCCTATGATCCAGCAATCCCACTTTTGGGCATTTACCCAAATGTTTACAAACAAGACCACACTAAAGCTACCAGCACAACTATGTTTATTGCAGCATTATTTACCATAGCTAAGATATGGAACCAACCCAGATGCCTCTCAGTAGATGAATGGATCAAGAAAATGTGGTATATATACACCATGAAATATCCCTTTTCAAAGACAAAGGACTCATTTTTTTAATATTGTGCTGGTACTGGGGTTTGAATTCCTGGACTTGAGCTATATCTGGGCTTTAATTCTCAATGTTTGCTCTATACCACCTGAGCCACACCTTCACTTCTTCAATTTAACACAAGTGGAGAAAAGAATCTCTTTGGTTTATCCACTTGGAATAGCTTCGAATTTCAATTGTCAAATTTGAACCTACCGACTATCTAGATGTAAGCCACTGGTGCTGTGCTAGAACTCACTTCTTAAGAATAAAAAATCACAAAAAGAGGAGAAAAAATATTTGTTCAATTATTTATGTGTTGTCTGATAATACAAAGCACTTGCTACTGGAAGGGAAAAAGAGAGAAGATAGACATGAATATGCAGGAGAGAGAAACAAAGAAAGAAGAAAGGAAGGGAGATTAAAAGAGGGGAGGGGAGTGGAAGGGAGGATACGAGAGAAGGGGGTAGCTGAGTAGAATTATCTACTCCTCACTAAGGTTTTGTTGGACAATCAGTACCTTTGCATTTATGTAGCCAAAGCTTTTTATTTTCGGTAGTAGTAAGCTGAGATATAAAATACCAATTTACAGGTAATAACCTGTTAGTGTGCTTCCGTCTGCACCAAGGAAGCCACAATTAGGTTACTGTCAGAGAGAAGGCAAGAGTAAGCAATTTAAGTGATTCTGAGAAACAATAATTGACATGCCAGGAATGCTCCCTTGTATGGTGAAGTCAAGCTTCACTCTTGTTCCCTGCTCCAGTCTTCCTCTCAACAAGAACAGCAGAAACAGGAGAGGAAGGAGATATGTGAGTAATGATCATCTCTCTGTTTACCCTCATCCCTTGGTCTCTCAAAATATAAAGCAAAAGGAGAATTAACTGAACTAGTGGGGAACATGGGAGGAAAAAGTTCAGTCTAACTTATTGTGAAACTTTTAAAATAATTGGAGCAGCATTTCAAATACTGAAATAAAACTTTTTAAATTATTAACAAAAAGTAACTTGAAATTTATCGAAAATTTAGAAGACTACAAAGCTCACTACATAGTGGAATCTGAAAATTGAAACTGATTCCTGCCTCTATCATCAGAAATTGAAGATTGTCCTTAAATGTCAAATACTAGCTAAAATACCCTTGATATTCACTTATACTGTGTGAATATAATGCAGAAAATATGACTTTAAATTTAGACTGCTGAAGTGATAAGCGATGGGAATTCATGATGGATAACATAATGCTGACAGCATGGAAATTATTTCCCTTCCATCTTCAGTGAGTAGAGAATAAAAATGCTCTATTGGAAGGCCCTGAAAGTACAATTCTAAATTTAGGACAGAAGGTGAATAGTAAAGAAGAGCTATCTTTGCCAATCTGAGATTAGAAATGTGGAGAAATATACTAATTTATGTATGTCAAACATGGAAGAGAGGATGTGGCAAGCCCATAGCCAAATGCCAAAGTAGAGATATTTAACAAAATACCATGAAGTTGAAACAAGTCTTAAAGGGGGTCTGGGCTAAAAGGGAGTAGGGTAGAAGAATGGAGAGGGAAATGGTGGACTAATACAGTCATACCATTCAATGTACACATGTCAGAATATAAATAGGAAACATGAAGGGATAGGTGAGGTTGGGGTAAGGGAAAGAAGAAAAATTCACTGTATATTGAAATGCACACACACTCTATTCAACACTGACATGATGAAGCAAAACCCCTTTGCACAACTAGCTAAACATAATTTTTTTGAAGTTTTAATATTCAGAGACCAGAAGCACAAACCTTTAGAGATAAATAAGAAGAGAGAATTGACATATTGTTGAGGCTTGTTTCCCTTTCAATATACAAAATTTAATGTGTGAAGTCTGCTGCAAATATAAATTTTATTTTGCCGATTCTTTTAAGCAAATTGCTTAAAATGTAGAGAACCAAATTCCAATATCCCTTCATTTCCAATAAAAAAAATCGTATGCACCTTTAAGTTTCTCAGTTATTTCTAAATACCTTAATGCAATGCATTATTGGAACTAATTTCATTCCATATTTAAATTTATTTTTTGTTGTTGTGAAAATACTGTACAAAGGGGTTTCAATTACATGGACATGATAATGAGTACATTTCCTATCAAGCATTGTAGCCTCCTCCTTTGTTTCACCTTCCCATAACTTCCCGTCCTCTCCCCGCTCCCCACCCAGTCCTTCCCCCACCAAAATTTTAAAGTTTGTTTTCGACATAATGACTTGTACATCTCATTGTTTTAATGGTCCAACTGTATCTCTATTATATAAATGATTTGTTTTTTCCCTTCCCTTCCTCAAATTATAACAACATCAAGTTCAGTGAAAGCAGGGTTTGTACATTGGGGGAGGGACATACAAAGCAAAAAATAAATATTCTTATAAATGTGTTAGAAACAATTGCATGAAAGCGAAAAACATTTGAATATATAGCTTAGGGCTCATTTCCCTAACATCAACTTGTCTGACAGTTTCTGTTTGTCTCAGACATATACTAGTTATTGCAAATAAGGGAAATCATGGCACTAATGTTTCTTTGGGCCTGGCTTACGTCACTTAATATATTTTTTCCAAGTCTTTCCATTTCCTAACAAATGGAGCCAATGTCATGCTTTCTGATGGAGGCATAGAATTCCAGTGTGTATATATACCACATTTTCTTGATCTACTCATCTAATAAGGGGCATCTGGGTTGGTTCCATATATTAGCTATGGTAAATAATGATGCAATAAACATAGTTGTGCTGGAAGTTCTACTGTGGCCTTGTATGTGAACATTTGGGTAAATACCCAAAGTGGGATTCTGGGTCATAGGGGAGCTCTATGTGGAGACTTTTGAGGAAACTCAATACTGATTTCCAAACTGGTTGAACAAATTTATACTCCCATTCACAATACAGTAATGTTCCGTTCTGCCACATCCCCTCCAGCATCTGGTGTTATTAGAGTTCTTGATTAGAGCCATCCTAACTGGGGTGAGGTGGTATCTCAATGTTGTTTTGATTTGCATTTCTTTTATGACTTTTATGTGTATATTGGCCATCCTTCTTTCCTCTTCAGAGAAGTTTCTCTTTAAGTCTTTAGCCCACTTATTTTTGGGCAGTTGTTTCTTTGAAGATTTGTTGGGGGATTTAAATTTTTGAGTTACATGTATATTTTAGATATGAGACCCTTGTCCATTTTATGGCTAGTGAAGATCTTCTACCAATCTGTGTGCTTTCTATTGATCTTGCTAGCTATGACCTTTGCCATGCAGAAGCTCTGCAATTTTATGCAATCCCATTTGTCCAACCTTTCTTTGATTTGTTGTGTTTCTGGGTCTCTATTAAGAAAATTTCAGCCTGTGCCAACAAGACCTAGGGTTTCTCCTATTCCAATCCGTAATGTTTTCAGAGTGTCCGCTTTGACTCCGAGGTCTTTGATCTATTTAGTGTTGATTCGGGTACAGGGTGATATATAAGGATCTAGCTTTAGTGTTCTACAAGTTGTTAACCAATTTTTCCAGCACCATTTACTGAAGAGGCTGTCTTTCTTCCATTCTATTTTTTAGCTCCCTTACCGAAGATTAGATGGCTATAGGTCTGTAGGTTCATTTCTGGGTTTCAATTCTATTCCATTGGTCCTGAGGTCGGTTCTTGTGTCAGTACCAAACTGTTTTGATTACTATGGCTTTGTAGTTGAATTTGAATTTGGTATTGATATTCTTCCAGCTCTGTTCTCTCTGTTAAGGATCATTTTTGCTATTCAGGGTCTTTTATTGTTCCATATGAATTTTTTGATTGCCTCTTCTATTTCCTTGAAGAATGAGGTTAGAATATTGATAGATATCGCATTGAATTTGTAGATAGCCTTGGGAAGTATTGCCTTTTTCACTATGTTGATCTTTCCCAATCCAGGAGCATGGGAGTTTTTGCCACTTTCTAAGTTCAGTTTTGATTTCCTTTTTCCGTTTTTTAAAGTTTTCCTCATAGAGGTCCTTCACTTTTTTGGTTAAGTTAAATCCTAGGTATTTTAATTTTTGTGTGGCTATTACAAATGGAGTTGCTTTCCTAATTTCAGGCACACTTTTCTTATTGTTGGCATACAGAAAAATCCATTGATTTTTGAAGGTTAATTTCATACCATGCTACTTTGCCAGAGTTTTGAATCATCTTGAGTAATTTTGGAGTGCACTCTGTGCGATTCTTTAAATACAAGATCATGTCATCTGCAAAGAGGGAGAGTTTTACTTCTTCTTTCCCTATCAGGATCCTTCTTATACTTGCATCTAGTCTTATTACTGTATTTAGGCATTCCAATACTAGATTGAAGAAAAGTGGAGATAGTGGTCATCCTGTTTCATTCCTGAGTTAAGAGGAAATAGCTTTAGTTTTTTACCATTAAGTATAATGCTGGCTATAGGTTTGTCATATAAAATCTTTAATGTATTGAGGAAAGTTCCATGGATTCCTCATTTTTCCAGAAACTTCATAAAAAGGGATGTTGGATCTTGTCAATTGCTTTTTCTGCATCTATTGAGATAACCATGTGGTTCTTATCCTTGCTTCTGTTGATGTGATAAATTATATTAATTGATTTGCGTATCTTAAACCAGCTTTGCATCCATGAAATGAATCCTGTTTGATCGTAGTGTATGATTTTTTGGATGAATTGTTGAAGTCGATTGGCCAAAATTTTGTTGAGAAGTTTTGCATCAAAGTTCGTCAAAGAAATGGGTCTATATTTCTCTTTCCTAGATGAGTCCCTTCCTGGTTTTGGGATGTGTGTTATGATGGCCTCATAGAATGAGTTCAGTAGTGAACTTTCTTTTTCAGTTTCATTGAAGAGTTGGAGGAGTATTGGTGTGATGTCTGCTTTGAAGGCCTAATAGAATTCTGCTGTAAAACCATTTGGTCCTGGGATTTTCTTAGATTGGAGGTCTCTTATTACTGTTTCTATTTCAGTGCTTGATATAGGCCTTTTAAGATAGTTTGACTCATCTTGGCTTAGTTTTGACATGTCAGTATTTTCTAGAATAAGTTCCATTTTTGCCAAGTTCTCAAACTTATTAGTATACAGGTTTTAGAAGCATTCCCTTATAGTGTTCTGAATATTAGTTGTTTCTGTGATGATGTTTCCATTCTCATCTCTGAGTTTATTTGTGTGTGTTCTCTTCTTTTTCTGATAAGATTTGCTAAGGGTGTGTCAATTTTGTTAATTTTTTCAAAGAACCAACTCTTAGTTTTGTTGTTTCTTTCTATAGCTTTTTTGGATTCTAATTAATTTAATTCTGATTTAATTTTAATTTTTTCTTTCTGTCTACTGGATGGGGGTTTGTCTTGCTGCTCTTTTTCAAGGAGGTTCAGATGTCTCATTAAATAGTTGTTTTCAGATCTCTCCAATTTGTTGATGTAGGAGCTCAGAGCTATAAACTTGCCTCTGAATACTGTGTTTGCTGTGTCCCAGAGGAGCTAGTAATTGGTGTGTTCAGTTTTGTTGAATATCATGAACATTTGAATTTCCTTTCTAATCTCTTCCATGACCCACTCGTGATTCAGCAGTGTGTTGTTCAGGATCCATGTGTTACATGACTTTCTTTGGTGGCTTTTGGTGTTGAGTTCTAAATATATTCCCTTGTGGTCTGACAAGGTATAACTTCAATGTTTCTGAATTTGGATGTTTGCTTTGTGGCCTATAATGTGGTCTATTTTGGAAAATGTTCCATGTGCTGCTGAGAAAAACGTATTGTCTAATGCTGCTGGGTGAAATATTCAGTAGATGTGTGTTAAATCTAGTTGGTATGTGCAGTTGTTTATATCTACGGTTTCTCTGTTGAGTTTTTGCGAAGTTCATTTATCTAGTGGGGAAAGTTGTGTGTTAAAGTCCCCAACAATTAATGTTTATGGATCTATGTGGGATTTGAGGGAAAGTAGAGTTTCTCGGACGAATTAGGGTGCTCTGCTGTTTGGCAAATAGATATTTAGAATTGTAATATCCTCCTGAAGGAGTGATCCCTTAATTAGTATGTAGCAACCTTTTCACTAATTTTAATTAAAAGTCTATTTTATCTGATTTTGGATTGCAACTCCATCCTGTTTATGGGAGCCGTTTGCTTGGTAGATTTTGTTTAAGCCTTTAAAATTGAAAATGTGTTTGTTTTTGTGGGCAAGATGTGACTCCTGAAGCCAGCAGATAAAAGGATCTTGCTTTTTAATCCAAGTAGACAGACTTTGTCGCTTAATTGGTGAGTTAAGTCTGTTAATGTTGAGAGATAGAACTGAGAGGTATTTGGGAGTTCCTTCCATTTTATCCAACTACTTCAGAGCTGTGGCAACTGTGTTCTTCCTATGGTTCTTGGATTCTCAGTTTGGGTGATATTTCTTGGCCTTTAGTGTGGTCTTGTTGGTTTTCTCTGTGTAGGACATCTTTAAGACCCTTTAGTAGGGCTGGTTTGGTGGAGATATATTGTTTCAATTTTTCTTTGCTATGGAAGGGTTTTATTTGACCTCCAATTATTAAGGAGAGTATAGCTGGGTAAAGTATTCTTGGTTGATAGTTGTTTGTATTTAGGACATAGATTACATCATTCTAGGCTCTTCTTGCTTTGATTGTTTCTGCTGAGAAATCTGAGGTGATTCTAGTTGGTTTCCCTTTATAGGTGTTTGATCTTTGCTTCATGACAACTTTAAGGATTTTTTCCTTGTTCTGAATCGATCCTGTGAGTATTATAATGTGACAATGGGATATCCTCTTCTGATCTAGTCTATTGGGAGTTCTAAAAGCTTCTTGTATCTGAATAGACCTATCTTTTTGCATGTTTGGGAAGTTCTCTGCTAGGATCCTGTTAAACATATTTCCTAGACCATTGACTTCTGGCTCTAGGTGCTCCTCTACACCCATTATCCTCAGATTAGGCCTTCTAGTGCAGTCTTCCAAGGCTTGAATGTTGAATAGATCTATCATATTTCTTGGATTTGTCTTTGAAGGTTGTATATTCTTTCTCTATAATATCTAGGCTGTCTTCAATCCTCAGGATTCAATCTTCTGCATGGCCAATCCTACTATCCAGACTTTCTACTTTTTTTTTTTCTTTTCCTTCCAGTTGGTCGGCTTTTATGGCTTCTAATTCTTTGTTGGATCTTTGTTTTAGATCTTGTATGAAATTCTTTACTTCCTTAATTTAGTGTCAAGTGTTTATTCTCAAATCACTTGGTTGATTGGTTATGGTTTCCTTGGACTCCCATTACTTCTGTTGGGATCCATTCAGCATTCCCTTTGTGGACTCCCTGACTTCTTTCAGCTCTCTGTTTATGGATTCCATGAATGCCTCTAGTGATCTTTGTCTATGCTCTTCCCGCGCTTGAAATTCCTGAATTACTCTTTGATCAGCTTCTTCATGTTCATGCAATTCCTTTAGTTCTCTTTGACTAATCTCAGCCTACTCACACAATTCATTTATTTCTCTTTGAGTGTTCCCAAGCTGCTCATGCAATTCTTTTATCTATCTATGAGTAGCTTCCTCACACCTATGAGCTTTCTTTTTTGACATTTGTTTGCCTCCTCTCTCTCTATATCATGCTTACCCAGAGTCCTTTGAAGGTTTTCAATCTTGTTATTTACCATGTTTACCATTAGTGTTTTTAGAGCTTTTTGAAAACTCTCCTCTGGATTATTTATTATCTGTTCTGTCCACTAATTATCATGTGTGGGAGTTGAGATACCCGGACTTGCCATTTTTCTTGTGTTTTTCCGGCTTCTTCTGCCCATTTGGCATGAGAGTAACACCAATTTTGTGCTAGAAAACTATCTTAAGGGAAGCATCAACAAAGTCTGTAGTTGCACAGTCCAAAGCCTGCAGATCCTCCTGAAGGAGAGATCCCTTGATTAGTATGTAGCGACCTTCTTTATCTCTTCTCACAAATTTTAATTTGAACTCTATTTTATCTGATTTTAGGATTGCAACTCCCACCTGTTTATGGGAGCCGTTTGCTTGGTAGATTTTGTTCCAGCCTTTAACATTGAAAATGTGTTTGTTTTTACGGGCAAGGTGTGACTCCTGAAGGCAGCAAATATTTTCCCATGTAATTGTAACCGCTCTGTACAGTATTTTCACAATAAAAATAAATAAATAAATATTACAAAAGCCTGCAGATATAATCTAGTTCAACAGATACATTTTCAACATCAACCAACTATGTATTAATAGGCTATGAACCGCAAAGAAGAATTTTGCAAACGAGAAATTATTAGGTTTAGTGAGAGATGTGGGTATTAATAGGAATAGAGGGATGTGGAAAGGTAGAGGGGAGCTAACTTAGTCCTAATCTCAAAACAGGAAATAGATTCCATAGAATGATAGTAGACACCGGGGGTAAAAAGAAAGAGAAAAAAAAGACAAGGAAAAATAGTAAAACAAAAATTAAAAATTAAAAAGTGAAACACTTAAAATTATGCAGAATAAAAACCTAATATTCAGAGAAGGATGGGAATATGATAAGAGAAGGGGAGGGATAGAAAGGAGATGTCAAAAAATAAAAAATAAAAATGCTTAAAATTTTATATAGGTATATAGAGGTAGTACAGCTATTAAAGAAGTTAAGTCTAAGAGGTTTTGAATTCAGTAATAAATTTCTGGATTAAGTGTGTATACAATCAGGGATAAGGTCTAATAATCAACTACAGGTATATCTGAGAATGAGCGGAAATGTGACTAATTCACGCAAAGAAGAACGAAATAGAAAAAAAGTGAAAAGATTGAGAAAGAAAGGAAAAAAGGATCAAAAGGTCAGTAGTGCTAAACAAAAATGGAAAAAAGCACACACACACACACACACACACACACACACACACACATATAACCGTAAAATAAAAATTATAAGAGGAAGAAAAAAAAGTTAATAGAAAACAATTTTTTAAAGTTAAAAATTAAAAATTAAAAATGTTAAAAAAATTTTAATAAAAGGTGACAAAAAAGAGTTCTTTGCTTTTTGGGGGTGAGAAGGGAAGATCCTGTATCTCCCTTGTGTCCATAACCAGTCTCTTGTTGGAGTCTCTGGTCGGCTTGTGGTATTTGATTTTCCTGTAGCTTGGTTGAACTCCATGACATGGAAACAGCAAGTTTTTTTTTTTTCAGATATCAACCTTGATGTCAGTAGAGTATCTAGACATTATTTTATTTCATTTGTCTTTTCTATTGGTTTATCCCTAGCAAACTCTGTCTTGATTTTGGTATCTTCCATCTTGTATATACATTTATCTGATTTGGAGATGGAAAGGGACAAAATATAGTGATGAAAGAAGTACAAAGAGTGACCCATTGCAACAATGATATTCACAAGACACTTTCAGAAATGAACTTTACAACTATGGGGTGGGGAGGATGTGTGGAGAGTGGGAAGGGAAATGAGAACAACAATGGAGTGGATAAAAATATTCAACAAGGATTGTATCTTATTCATGTAACTCTAACCACTCTGTACAGTATTTTTGAAATAAAATAAAATTTAAAAATTGAACCTATCCTAGAAAAAATATAGTTTTCAAAATAAGATAACTGTCACAGTACTTGTGAGGGATTCTAGGGTCAAACTGTTAAACCTGGAAAGGGATAGATTGCGAAGCCATCTCAAACAGCAATCAAAAGACTGAGAGCTCTGTTCTGGAAAGGTCAGTCAAGGGAAGACAGGGGTATGAGTTATTACCTCAAAAGTATATAAATTCGAGCTGTTGGACACTAAAAGATTAAGACTTTCGAGACAAGATGGATGTCTGTGTTATGGATGTAATGACTATTACTCCCTTCTGCTCCCTAACAATAAGGGATTGAATTATCACTATGTATACAAACAATACCTCATGTTAATAGTTGTAACCAAAGCTAGGTTAATGCCTTAGTTTGTGGACATACCTATAGCCACTGACCACCACCCGCCTTGTAGTAGAAGGAATATAAACATCTTAAGCATGATTTGGTGATCCAGAAGCTGGCAATGAGGCTTTGGGTCCTCTGGTGTCTTCTTTCCTATCATTTCCAGTGATTTCTCAGTTTTTTGGCCATGTATCCCATCATCTTTCCTGTCCCATGGTTGTGGTTAGTGACAGTACTGATTTTCTGAACACCTCAAAACAAACTATGGAAAAACACGTACTCAAAAAAGATTGAGGAAGATTGAGCACCTGGAAAGATACCAAACATTAGCAGTGACCCTGTGATCCTCTAGCAAGTAAGTACAATTCAGGAATATCTTTACTTCTGATAATATGAGATGGATTATTGTCCCTTTTGTATATTTGGTATTTGGTACTGCATGCATTTTCAGAAACACATATGCATTGTTAAATAATGTTATTTATTTCACAGGTCACAGACCATGTCACTGGAGTGATGACCCTAATGTCTTATCTCAGTTGCCTGATTCAGACTTAGATGACTATGAATTGCCTAATTATGAACATTTCTCCATGAAACTCAACAACACAGAATGAAGTGTCAGGGTCAGGCCATTCCATACCTGTAAGGATATTTACATATATTATAGTAATATACACCTACACTGCTCAGTACTCATGGCACAGTGGTTTGTTATAATTGTCCTCAAATCATAAATATGCTAGAGCTTAAAGCAGAATGATGGGCTATTCATTTTCAACGCAAGAGTAAAGATCACCCTTTAAAATTATTCTCAGTGGAGAATCCTTCCTATACATTTTACTGACTTAGCTTCTACTCTCTGTTTACCATTATCAGGAAGGGTCACACTGTATCGAGCTACAATATTGCAGCAACTTAGCTGCCTTAGAATGTTACCTCCAATCTTGATACCAAGGTCAACTCTGCAACTCTAATCACATAGTTAGTGGACACCCGAACTTTTCAAGCTGGTTAAAAATTCAGCTATCACTGCTCATTGCCAGTGTTAAAGAACTCACTCCTTTAGATGTATTATGTATCTTCTTGTATTTCCAACACTGCCTTAGATGTTGGTTTTTGAAGTAGAGCTTTTAGTTTGCATTTGATTTATGGAGGTGTTAGTGATGCCAGTTATTAGTAATTTGACATTATGGCTATTGAGGAAGTGAATACACATTACTCACAAAAGTTTCTTTATGTGTATTGGTATTGCGATATTGTGAACTTCCTAAAAGCCAGCCATGGGGGCATATGTCCCTAATCCCATCACTTATGTCACTGAGACAAGCCTTGAAAGGTCCAGGCTAGTTGGCACTTTATAGTGAGAACCTTTTCTACAAAGAAAGGGGAGAGATTTGCAAACAAAAAAACAAAAAAAAAAAAACAAGTGAATCTTCAAACAGTTTTGTCATATATTCTTTACACTTAGCCATTAAGAGCACCATAATAGTATTGTTTATGACTTCTTACCTACTTTTTTCCTGTTCTGAGCTGTTTTAATTATGAATCTCTAAGATGTCATATAAGAATCACATAAGAAATCTATATAAATCATATAAGAAATCATAAAAAATAGTTTGTTAGGGATATATAATCCAAAGGTAATAATTTCAGGAAAATATTAAGCACATAAAATGTAATGCATTGACTATTGAAAACTTCAGCAGTTGTAGTTTATTTATTCTTATAACAAAGATTATAAACGAAGTTACAATAGTATTCCACCTGGAACACAGAACTAGAAATATGAAGGGTAGCACTAAAGAATGCTACTGCTACCACTAATAGAGTAAGAATGAAATTTAGGCAAAACTCCTTCATAATAAAAGCCACAGGACAACCCCAACATTGCTTTCATTGTTTCATATGAGGACAAGACTTTTTTTTAGTAAAGATAAATTTTCAAAGATATTAACATCAATTGGGTATATATTTCTGAAGTCCTTCAGGAAGGATGCTGTGACCATGTTGATGGAAGCTAACTTCTTCGGGACCTACTACACAAGGTGCAGACACCATTCCAAGCACTGAACCTGCATTAGGGTAATTTAAGTGCTCATGAGTCTTCTTCAAGTTAGGAAATGAATTAAGTTTTTTATTAAAAACAAAAGTAGGAAAGAAGCCCAAACAAATTTCCCAAGGTGCTAAGACTGATCAGTTGAGACCCATAATTCAAAACCAGAATTCCACCAGCCACATCTGTGGATATTCTGTGTCACATTCATTACTTTTCAAGAGCTATGGAGCAGATGAATCCACATTATCTTCCTAATTATGGTTATGAGATCAATAACATTGATACAGAATATAAATATTTTTTTTTTTTTGTCAGTCGTGGGGCTTGAACTCTGGGCCTGGGCGCTGTCCCTCAGCTCTTCAGCTCAAGGCTAGTGCTCTACCACTTGAGCTACAGCGCCACTTCCGGTTTTCTGGTGGTTTATTGGAGATAGGAGTCTCACGGTGTCTCCTGCCCGGGCTGGCTTTGAACCGCGATCCTCAGATCTCAGCCTCCTGAGTAGCTAGGATTACAGGCGTGAGCCACCAGCGCCCAGCTTATAAATATTTTTAAATGAAAAGGGTGTGGATAATGACAGCACAAGTGATCTTTATATCAAATGAAGATCAGTTTAATTTCTAAAGAAATATCTGAATGAACATCATTCAGCTTCCACTGTTTATTATTCCTGGTATCGAAGACACCTGTGCTGACGAACACAGGCTTTTATCAATCAGTACCCTCAATACACAGGGTAGATTGTTATGGATATACAATCCATAAGGAATAATTTTCGTGTGTACTTACTTCCTTGTTGTACCAAAAAAAATCTATTCCCTATTCTAAAACATATATCAATTTAATGGATATTAGTGTTATCAGTATAAATTAGGTGTGCATAATATATGTAATGTATCTTATTACATAAAATAGAAATTATATATTTATATATTATATATATACATATGTATGTATCATTACTGATATTCTAGGACTACTATAAATAATATATGTATAAAACATTTTAGTATTATACTGTGAAGGATACAAGGAATGACAAGTTTATGTAAATAAATATATATGTATGTTTTAGTCACATAATTCATTTTTGTGCCATTACTGAGACTGGGTTTTGTCCCTGAGCCATTTCACTCAGACTGGCTTCATATAGCTATCTTCAGATCTCAGGCCCTAAGTAGCAGGAATTACATACATGAGTCAGGTTATAGATTTTTAATCCCATCCTTGGCATATTCTTACATAATTATTTTTGAATGCTCAATTATATTCTGATATTCCATTTCTAAACCAATTCAGAATAAATAACTACTAACTGAGTAAAACTCTATGTTGCAATCAAAATTGTAAGGACCCTACTTTATTATCCATTTTCAAAGATATTGGTAGTTTAATTCCTGGACAGACAAGTAGAAAAATTAAATTATGTGTGCATAATATATGTAATATACTATTTTACATAACATAAATGATATATTTATAATATATGCATAATTAGTGATAGTCTATAATTACTATAAATACTATATGTATAAAACTGGTTTTAATATTATACTGTGAAGGATACAAGGAATGACAATATCCCTATCATAACTGTCTCATTTTTACCAGTACACAAACTATGTTATAAATAGATATCTTCAAGAAAGCACACCTCTGTAATAAAATATTCTCCTCATCATTATGAACATCCTCTAAGATTGGCTACACTTATCCACAGCAATCACTTTGTGATACTTTCTGGATAAAGTTGCTTGTCCTCATCCTTATCAGTCTTTCAGCAACTTCAGTGAAGAGCTTTTTCTCTTGCTTTGCCTGTAGTCGATATCATCCTTTGTTATTTCCCAGCAAAGAAATTGTGGTTAGCAGGCTTGAGCATTGGTACATACAAAGGTTCTTTGGTTATGAATTTTTCCTTTCCTTTCTTGATAAGTGAGCTGTAATAACAAAAACCTCTTAAGACAATGTGTAAATGAAAACATATTGATTTGAAAATACTATAAATATTCGTTCTTTGAACTTATTTTTAATTCAAATATAACAGGGGTGGTTTTATTGGTGTACGCCTTTAAATCTAGCTATTTATAAGGCTGAAAACAGAAGATCGTAGTTTCAAGCTAGACCAGGTAAATAGACCATGAGACATTTATCTTCAACTAAGAACCAAAAAGCTAAAAGTGGAGCTGTGGCTCAAATGGAAGACTGACAACCTGAGCACAAAAGAAAAAAAAAAAAAAAACCAAGTCCACGAATTTAAGTCATAGTATTAGTATTCATATATTATATATTTATGGTTCCTAAAATATTATGTGAGTTAATTTGTCAAAACCTGCTCATACATTACATATGAGGTGAGAAATAATAGGTAAGTCTGAAATGACTACAAGATATTTTGACAAGGCAACTGGAAGAGTTATCAATTAATCAAATAGTAATGAGGGATACAATCAAAGCTCACTTTGGACTCTTTTGAATTTGTTAAAATCAATAGCTAGGAGTTGTCAGTAAACATGATGCTATTAAGGAATTGAATTAAAGAAAGAACAGAGCTGGAGGAAAAAAAACGAAATAATTACATGTACTCAGTGGTAACACTCATGAGAAGGAAGATTACAGAACTAAGCCATGGGATACACAAATATGTATAACATGGCAAATGAAGAAAAACAGTAATAAGTATGTAATGCAGACTTATATGGATAGATATTTTTAATGTTTAAGGGCTATGAAGTGTTTATGTGATGACCTAAAATTTGAGAAATTGGTAAGGTCAACTATCTCTTGGGCAAACTATAGCAGATAGGTTAAATAAAACAGGGCCACAATAGAGTGTCTTGATTTGCCAACGTGAAAACAGGTCAATATTTGGAAAGCTATTTTTTGGACATGTGGTTGGAGTGACAATTGCTGCACTTTGTTCAAGTGTCAGTAGAAGGGTACAGTTTTAATACAATGATAGAAATCTTTCCGGGTCTGGTACATTTTCCCACTCTCTTCAATTTCCCTTTTTTTTGAGAACTAAAATGTCGTTACTGGAAGCCATTCCCAAATTGTGCCTTTGGCAAGTTTTCAGATATTCAGTCAATCACTTGCCCAAATAATAGAGAATGGGACCAGGTCTACATTGAGTACTCACAGTAAACAGATTTCTGGCCATTCTTAGGAGGAGCCTTCTGCAATTGTGGGATGGATAAGGCTGGATAATTTACAGAACAGCCACCATAGATGGAAAGTATTCTGCTTATTTGACCCCTGAGATATTAGATGTTTTATCTCCATTGTATTGATTTTTATGAATCAATTAATCAGATTCTTTATACTATATGATGTTACTAAATTGTGAAATGCATGTTTATTGCATTTCCTTTGTATAATATATAGTATGGTTTGAAATTTGGTATAAATTATTCATGTTTTTATTTTTTTCAATGTGGATTTCTCCTAGTTCTCAAGAGTGGGGAAATGCTTTGGAACTTTGTAACTTGAAGTCATATGTTGCCATGTGTCATATCCTATTTTCCTTGTACAGAGTTGATAATAAATTATATGTAATTTATTTTTTATTTTTATTTATTGTCTATTGCAGAGTTTGAACTTGGGTCCTGGGCACTGTTCCTGAGGTCTTTGGCTCAAGGTTATCTATCTACAACATTGAGCCACAGTATCAATTTTAGTCTTGATTGAGTAACTGGAGATAAGTGTCTCATGGCAACTTTTCTGCCCAAGATGGCTTTGAACTGATTCTCAGATAGCCTCCAGATTAGCCAAGATTACAGGCATGAGCTACCAGCACATAGCTATATGTAATTTCAACTGTAATTTTCTTCAAGTGTTTCATCCTGCATTGAAGTTTATTTTTCTGACAAACTTTCTAATAAATATGTAATCTATTTAATTTTGATAAGTACTGCTGTAACTCCCAATTATTTGTGGCATTTCTGAAATCCAAGTTCCTATGTGTGTCAGGGTAGATACTTTTGCCTGTAACAAGTATTGTTGTTGAACACATGACATCTGGCTACTAAGAGAACAAAGGATGTGTAGCTACAGGAGACAGATAAATAACTACCAGGACAATTCAAGGGCAACTCATGTACTCTCTGTGTAGGTGCATACGGAACAAAGAAAAGACATTATTTTTTTGTTGGGGGGCCGGTCATGGGGCCTGAACTCTGGGCCTGGGTGCTGTCCCTCAACTCTTCTGCTCAAGGCTAGTGCTCTACCACTTGAGCCACTGCACCACTTCTGGCTTTTTTCTTTTTGCTTATGTGGTGCTGAGGAATTGAACCCAGAGCCTCATGCATGCAAGGCAAGCGCTTTACCCCTGAGCCATCTTCCCAGCCAGAAAAGAAATTCTTATACTTGAAAGTGATTGAGTGTGTGTGCACATAGATGTTGACTTAATTATCTGTTGCTATAGTTTTACACATTCACTAGTATAAAACAATATTTCATATATGCATGTATATATATATATATATATATATATATATATATATATATATATATATGCAGATCACAGTTTCCAGAATACAGAGAACCACATCCATGGGCACCGCTTGCCTATGTTGCTCTTTGGGTAATAAGAATAAAACCTGGAATTGTCCAGTGGTAGAGAAATTACTCAGAGATTCAAGCATTTGTCTTTCAATATGTTGCTTGTTCCTAACTCTAAAATTAGGAAGTTTGTTAATATATAATATATGTTATATTAGACTATATTTATTATACTATATAATGTATAATATATTTTACACTATATATTATATATAATATCTGACAGAATTATATATTTATAAGGAAAATTATAATAAACACATTAGTGTCCATACTTTCCTAGTCATGATTAAGTTCAGCAGAGTTGGTGCATTATATCTCAACAGGAAAACTCTACTGAAGTTCTGATGACCTTGAACTAGATAAGAATACATGTTAAAAAAAAAAAGCGTCTCCTAATTTATGAGAAAAAATAAGTTTGGAAGCTTTTTTTGTTTTTGGGTTTTTTTTTTTTTTGGCAGGTCATGGGGCCTGAATTCTGGGCCTGGGTCCTGTCCCTCTCCTCTTCACCTCAAGGCTAATGCTCTACCATTCTAGCCATAGCACCACTTCTGGCTGAGGAATTGAACCCAGGGCGTCAAGCCTGCAAGGCAAGCACTCAACCAATGAGCCATGTTCGGAACTCAGGTTTGGAAGTTTCTCGGAAGAGGAATTTGGCATTTGCTATGCATCCTTGATTAGTAAGAATAGGTATCATTTTGGTCCAAATTTTGTCTCCTTTTATGTTCCCTAGACAGTTACACAGGAACATCATTCCATCGCATATCTTTAAGTCCTTCTTTTATTTCTTTTTATCATTATTGTGTTGTTGTTGTTGTTTGGATGATCATGAAGCTTGAACTCATGGCCTAGATAGTGTCCCTGAGCTCCAGGCTAGTGCTCTACCACTTGAGCCACAGGACTACTTCTGGCTTTTTCTGCCTGGGCTTGCTTTGAATCGTAATACTCAGATCTCACTCTCCTGGGTACCTAGGATTACTGGTGTGAGCCACTAGTGCCCAGCAAGTCCGTCTCTTTTAGATATTATTCTAAAAGCCTCCTAACCAAGCTCATTCCTCAGATAGTAAATGGACCTATGCCAACAGTTCCTTCACACTCTCATCTCCTGTTATGGTTATTATGTGTCTTTTCCATGTTATCTTGAACCTACTTCACTGTTTTCTTCCTAATCCATGATTGTATATGTGTTACTAATAATTACCTAAATTTAGTGGCTATCCACCCTAAATTACTCAACCATTAATTTCATTTATTATTTTTTTCAATATGATTGTTGTTCAGTTCCAATCTGAGCTTATACTCACCTTTTCTACCTCTTGACATGTGCAGAGCCTGGGCCTTTTCTACCTCCAATGCAAGAGGTTAGCCAAAGTATAGCCTACAATATTCCTTCTTAGGATTCAGGACAAGTAGTTGAGTGCCTGAAAGAAGCAATGCATTCTTGGCATGGGAATGGGTGGGAGAGACAATAGCCTAGAGAGCAAACTGGTAGACACAACACTTAACAACTTCTTTGGGGAAACTGACCTCCCGCACAATGGCAGTGAGATAACACACCTAGTGAATTTTCATATATAAAGGAAGTTATCATGTCTCACTGCACAACTCACTTTTAGTCAGAGAGGGTCATTCTTTTGTGTACTCCTTAGGCCCAGTCTCACTTTATCTCCATCTTAGACTTTGCCCAGACTCTGTTTCTAACAGAAGGTGCCTGATGAGGAGGAAAATGTGATCTCTTGGTTTCTGACTGGCCCTGTGAGAACTGAGGTCACTTTTAGTTTTGAACCTATTCCTCCTGACAAAGCTGTGGTGAGTGGTGGGAAAACTCATTCTCTGAATTGTGCCATAGTACCAAATCTCTTCAGAGAAAGTCAAGGAATAATGAATCCTGCCTGAAGGATTGAGTTTCTCTATTTCCAAAGAGGTCAATTAATATCTGATTCTGAGTCCCAGATGGAGGTCTTTTACCAGATCCTCCAAGCTGGAGTGGATGTTCCTCAGATTCCTGACCATCCTCATATTTCTTCAGCTCTTTCTCATGAATCAAAAGGTCACAGGAGTTGAGTTCAGAAACAAGGAGAAATGAGAATAGCAGAAGAATTACTGGCAGGGGAAGGAATTAGAAAATTTGGGTGAAAAAGGGCTCAGAAAATATAGGATCACTCATATCATTTGGGAATCACATCATAAGATTAGGGAATAAAAGTAATAAATTACTGCCTAAATTCGTACCTCCACTGCTCTGACTACATTACAAGTGCTCTGTCAAAAGGTAGCTGTCTTAGCTCAACGTTGATGAGCAAAATGGAGCACATTTTTTCCTCACAAAGTTCTACTGAGTATCTTCATCCATGCCCCAGGTTGTTCTTACTTTCTACTTCTTTGTTACTTTTCGTTGCTGGATTCAATAAATGATACTTGAATGTGTTATCATCTTCAGACATGTAATCACATTTTCTTTTTTTTTCCTTTTTTAATGTTTTTTAATTTTATTTGTGAACCTACTGTACAGAGGGGTTACAATTACATGGGCAGGATAATGCATACATTTCTTACCAAGCATTGCAGCCTCCTCCTTTGTTTACCCTTCACCTCCCTTCCCAGCCTCCCCCTTTGCCCCCACCCCATCCTTCCCCTCCCCCCCCGCACCAATGTTGTAAAGCTCGTTTTTGACATGAACACTTGTACTTCTCATTGTTGCAACAGGTCCACCTGAATCCTTAAACGACTTGTTTGTCCCCATCTCCTCCACAAGTTATACTGACATCAAATATAGTGAAAGCGGGGGTTATACTGTGGGGGAGGGACATACAAAGCAACAAAGAAATAATCTTATAAATGCATTAGAAACACATGCATGAAAGAAAAAAAAACATTAAAATACATATCTAAGGGTTCATTTTCCTAACATCACATTACCTGACCTTTTCCGCTTGACTCATACATATACTAGATATTGCAAATAAGGGAAACCATGAGACCTGTGTCCATTTGTTATAAATTAAAACAAATTATGGGGAACATATGTCTATGGTACATTTTCTTCCATGGCATACTTATTTGATGTTATTAGGTATTATTTTAATTTTTTCATTTTTAAAACAGGAAAATATTTTGTTAGTATTAGCACTAATCAGTTGCACATTTTTAAAAAAATTTTTCCATGTCTGTGTTTTTGTTATTAAGCTTCTAACATTGTCTTCTCTCCCAACTGTTGCCTTCTTAAAATTGGATCAAATTATAAACTGTATATGATGGTCCTTTATGTGTTCATTGATATATTTAAATTTCTTCTAATGTCCACATATTATAGGATATCTTCAACCTATTGTAACTCCTCTAAAAATCAATATGGAGGTCCCTTTTAAAGAAAAACAGGAAGCCACAAATCCTGTGAAATTAGGATTAGGTGTATATCCAAAAATATTTAGCAGTGTTATTGGAGAAATTCACTTCTCTTATATACCAGAACATGTTTATAGTTATGAATAGCATATTTCTTTATTCCCTCTTTTTTGTGAATCTAAGTTGATTGCACAGCTTTCTTTCTTGCTGCCATGCACATGGATGTTGATGTTGATTTATATTCCTTCTTTATGTATCAAGGTTGCAGTAAAAGTCATCAACACATGTGTCTTTTTGGTATTGTCTAAACTTCCATTATGATCTCCATATGAGTTGCACTAGTTTACAATACCACAAAACCAAATACAGTTCCTGATTTATTTCAACCTCTCCAGATGTTTATTTATTCGAGTGGTGATAGTTATTCTGGTGTGTAGGATGTGATTTCAGTGACTTTCCTATTTATTTTCCTTTGTATTTCCTATGTGGATAAGAATCTCAAATATTTCATTTATTTATTAAACACTTACATTTGTACTGCATTCCTGATCAGTGTCTTTCTTTTACTTTTGGTATTTTATCAGTTTTTAAGTTCTATAATATTTGGTTTTTTCACGTACTATTCACTTTAGTAAGAAGAAATTTTTCATTGCTGTGGTGCACAATTAACTAAAATCAACACATTGTACATTTATACCACTGGAATTTTTTTTTATTGGTTTTACAGCCAGGAAATTGTTTCAATAAAGATGCTGAACTTTTTTCACTAGATAGATTGAAATGATAGTATTTCATATTAGCCTAAACTAATCTCAGAACTAACAGTCACAGCCTGGGCCACAACAATCTGGGCTAAGTAAAACCACTAACACAGCACATCCTGCATTTAAATAGAGCAAAGGGCATCATAAAAGTTAGAAGAAAAGCACCCCCTTTATGAAGCAATTCTGAAGTTCACAGCAGATATTAGGAATCTGAATAAAGAAGATCTAAGGATAAAAGTATATAGAAGAACAAATTTAGAGTTCAGAATTCAGGAGCGGGAACAACCACTAGATACCAAAACTCAATGCTGAAGGGAAGAAATGTTTTACACAAAACCTCAGCTGTGTCTGACTCTCTCACACCAAACCACACACAAACACACACACACACACACACACACACACACACACACACACACACACACACACACACACACACACACACACACACACACACACACCCCTAGTGAGAGACCTTAGCCAAAGTATAGCCATTCTGGACTTAGTCCATTTTGAAGGCCTATACTGAAAGTATCCATTGTGAAGGCATTTACTGAAAGTACCTATTGCAAAAACTTTTACCGAATGTTAGGACTCAGGTTCCTGAAAAAACCATGAAATGTCCCAACAACCTTCTTCCCGTAACTCCTCTAGCAATAGCCATCAGCAGATGACAGGAAGGTACCTAAAGCTACAGATGTTTCTTAAGATTCCATAGTTAACATAATTTGCTTCTTACTGCTAAGCCTGCACGTGTTAGCCAATAAGATTGTTACAATATTATCTCATTAAATGTCAACCAATCATGTAACTGACAAGCTATGAGCCAACTTACCTCAGCCCTATGCCCTATAGAAACCCTGTTAACTGAAGGTTTGGAGGTTGCAATTCTGACCCACTGCGATGCTGACAGTTGTGAGTCCAGGCTCGAGCTTGCAATAAATGACCCTCGTGTGCTCACATCAGAAATGGCTCCTTGGTGGTCTTTGGGGATCATTATCTCAGCACAAGACTAGTGTACACAGAGAACCCCAAGGGCAGCTGTATCTGGGGCAATGAAGTTTTTCCCTCTTCCAAACTGAAATTGTGGTACCCTTTGCCTGGAGGATGGAACCCTATGAGCCCTGCATGCATGGTGAACCAGACGTGGGAAGCCCTGTAAGCATCTCTGGGATGGCCTCTTAAAGGCTGGAGAACTTTACTCCTATAGTTGGAAATGGCACGAGGCAGGAGGAAAGTGGGAATCCAGAAGATAGGAGGGGCACAGGAGTAAATTTGCCGATCTGTGGAGACACCTTGATCATGCTAAGGAATTTCCCAGCCCACATATAACAGCCACAATGCAAGTCCCCAGAGGCCACTTGCCTGGAGGGCAGTCCCTGGTCCTGATCCAGAGCCAGAACTTCCCCAGTGACCCTGTGCCTGGCTAGGGTGGAGCAGTATGCACCAGCCATTCTTCCTCCCATGCTGCACATAACCTCCCAGCAGCTGCCCGGTCCCCAGCACTCATGGCAGGCCAGCTCTGTGGGGTAACCTGAGGATGTGCCTGCAATTCCTGGTGCCTGCTTCAAGGCAAGAGTGAGGCCTAGTGCACAGCAGAGCAGGCCCTCATTCACATCAAGGGCCTCCAAAGAGGCATGACCACCACTGGCTAGGCACTACTACCCTCCCCACCCCCAGAGTTTACCTACAAGTCCCTGCCTTTTTTCTTGAAATTCTTCAACCACTGGTTGTCTCATTTCTCATTGTCTGTTTGGGTGGGATTTGAGACTCTTTCCTCTCCTCACCCAGCCACGAGGCCCCAGGGGCCAAACTCTGCAACTCACAGACACTCTCCAGAACCCAGCTGCATTTGGGGATGCTACTTCCTGAGCTATTGGCCTACTGCCTCCTTCCTCCCTTCACCAGCCTCTGCCAGGGCCTCCCATACTCTCCCTACTACCCCCATCCCCAACCCCAGCTCCGCCTCCCCGGAGGCCTCCCCTTCTCTCCACACAGCTCCCAGTGCCAACCCCAGCAGGGCTACTGCTCTGGGGAAGACAACTGTGGGGCTGGCCCAGCAGAATCAAAGGTTCCACAATGTGCAGCAGGCTTAGAAATTGAGGCAGCATAGGTCACTGAGAAGTGTCTTTCACTTCACATACACAAGTATTACTTGTATTAATTTGGTATTCATTTTTGGATTTTGTAACCTCTTATTAAGCCTTTGAAGAATAGCTGGTAGAAATATAGTTCCAAAATTCAGATTGCCTCTTGTTTAATTCTTTTGAGATTCAAAGATGTTTAAGTAGTTATAACCATCATGAACTCTCACTTCTATAGGAGAGTCTATTCAGAAAATAATTGCCTATGCATCTTTTATCAATTACTTACAAGACTTGAAACTTTTAAAGTTTCAAATATTACAGGAAGATCTTTGATTCATGTTAAATGGAAGTGATTAGGTTGAGCTGTTGCATACATTCTTGTGTGTTCGTTTGTGTGGGTGTGTATGTGTGTGAGTGTGCATCTGTGTGTAGGGGGGTATATGTGTATCATTGAAATCAAGGATAAGGATGTTGAGCCCTGGTCTGTACGTGTTTCCTTTTTCTGAGATATACATTATGGCGTTTCGTTGTTGGTGCTATGCTCTGATTGCTTGCCTTTGCCTGATGTGCACATTCCAGCTCAATTTTCAATTAAAGCTTATTTTTTTTATAATTCAGCATAAAGGGCTCTGATAGTGTTTTTAGTCTGCCATCTAAGATCTTCTTTTCCTCTTCAAAAATTAACATTCAATATAAATTTTACCTCCTGACTGATTTTCCCTTTAATTTGCATTTTGAAATAAGGATTATATGTCCTTTAATCTCTATATTTATGAACAAAACTCATCTTGAATTCTCTGTTTAGTGTAATAACACCTGGACAGTTTTGTTAGCACCAAGACCTTAAAATTACTTTTTTTTAAATTTAATTTTATTTTATTTCTGAACATACTGTACAGAGGGGTTACAATTACATGGCCAGGATAATGCGTACATTTCTTACCAAGCATTGCACCCTCCTCCTTTGGTTTACCCTTCACATTCCTTCCCAGCTTCCCCCCTCCCCCCCAATCTCAATCCTTCTCCTTCCCCCCCCCCACCGCACCGACGTTGTAAAGCTCGTTTTGGACATGACAACTTGTACTTCTCATTGTTGCAACAGGTCCACCTGTATCCTTAAACAACTGGTTTTTCCCCATCTCCTCCACAAGTTAAACTGACATCAAATATAGTGAAAGCAAGGGTTATACTGTGAGGGAGGGACATACAAAGCAACAAAGAGATAATCTTATAAATGTGTTAGAAACACATGCATGAAAGAAAAAAAAAACATTAAAATACATATCTAAGGGTTCATTTTCCTGACATCACATTATCTGACCTTTTCCGCTTGACTCATACATATACTAAATATTGCAAATAAGGGAAACCATGGGAACCTATGTTTCTTTGGGCCTGGCTTACTTCACTTAATATAATTTTTTCCAAGTTTTTCCATTTCCTAACAAATGGGGCAATGTCATTCTTTCTGATGGAGGCATAGAATTCCATTGTGTATATATACCACATTTTCTTGATCCATTCATCTGCTGAGGGACATCTGGGTTGGTTCCATATCTTAGCTATGGTAAATAATGCTGCAATAAACATTGTTGTGCTGGTAGCTTTAGTGTGGTCTTGTTTGTAAACATTTGGGTAAATGCCCAAAAGTGGGATTGCTGGGTCATAGGAGAGATCTATGTGAAGTCTTTTGAGGAACCTCCATACTCCTTTCCAAAGTGGTTGAACAAGTTTACATTCCCACCAGCAATGAAGTAAGGTTCCTTTCTGTCCACATCCTCTCCAGCATCTGTTGTTGTTAGAGTTCTTGATTTTTGCCGTTCTAACTGGGATGAGGTGATATCTCAATGTTGTTTTGATTTGTATTTCTTTCATGGCTAGGGATGTTGAACATTTCTTCATTTGTCTATTGGCCATCCTTCTTTCTTCTTCAGAGAAGTTTCTCTTTAAGTCTTTCGCCCACTTATTTATTGGGCAGTTGTTTCTTTGAGGATTTGTTGTTGGGGGGTTTAATTTTTTGAGTTCCTAGTATATTTTAGATATGAGTACTTTAGTAGTTTTAGTTTAAAATACCTCCTCCATGTTTACAGCATGGGGAGACAAACAATTCCTAGTAACAATGATAACAGTTTTATTCATTAAAATATCAGATAATTCATAAATTTTGATTATGTCTAGTGACGAATGAATACATTTGCTCAATAGATTTGTTTGATAGACCCTTGCACAAAAATACCACTTATGGGGGCTGAGAAGGTGGATCAGTGGTAGACAGATTATCTTGAATTCACGAGACCCTAGGTTTTATTCCACAGCACCACCTAAGCAGAAACAGCTAGAAGAGGTACTTTGGCTCAAGTGGTAGAGTACTAGTTTTGAACTGAAGAGCTAAAGGACAACGACATTTCACCATCATCAGCAAATTAAATAAATAAAACTCATACTCAAGTACATTAATTTCAAAGGTTGATTACCATTTTAGTTAGGGGCAGGGTGCCAAGATACAGCAGAAATCTGTTGAAAAACTTTATGAAGGATTTCAACATCTAACAAATACTAAAACCAGAAAGTAAAACATTAGCTCTACCAACAACATATAGAATTGCTACTCAAAGAGAAACCAGTACTAAGAATGAAATACTTGTTATAACATTTCTTAGGAGATTATGGCTTTATATTAATTATATAAATTGACCTTCAAAACCTCCATTGGTGGGCCTGAGTCATAAGGGCACCTACAAAAACTGGAGTAGAGAATCAACCCGGATTTTTAAAATTGTTACTGTATTATTAAAATTGTTATAGGGAACCTTACTTCATTGTTGGTGGGAATGTAAACTTGTTCAACCACTTTGGAAAGCAGTATGGAGGTTCCTCAAAAGACTTCACATAGATCTCTCCTATGACCCAGTAATCCCACTTTTTGGCATTTACCCAAATGTTTACAAACAAGACCACACTAAAGCTACCAACACAACTATGTTTATTGCAGCATTATTTACTATAGCTAAGATATGGAACCAACCCAAATGCCCTTCAGTAGATGAATGGATCAAGAAAATGTGGTATATATACACAATGGAATTCTATGCCTCCATCAGAAAGAATAACATTGCCCCATTTGTTAGGAAATGGAAAAACTTGGAAAAAATTATATTAAGTGAAGTAAGCCAGGCCCAAAGAAACATAGGTCCCATGGTTTCCCTTCTTTCCAATATCTAGTATATGTATGAGTCAAGGGGAAAAGGTGAGATAATGTGATGTTAGGGAAATAACCCTTAGATTTGTATTTTAATGTTTTTTTTCCTTTCATGCATGTGTTTCTAACACATTTATAAGATTATTCCTTTGTTGCTTTGTATGTCCCTCCCCCACAGTATGATCCCTGCTTTCACTATATTTGAGGTCAGTATAACTTGGGGAGGAGACGGGAAAAACAAGTCGTTTAAGGATTCAGGTGGACCTGTTGCAACAATGAGAAGTACAAATTGCCATGTCAAAAATCAGCTTTACAAAGTCGTTGGGGGGGGGGAGGGCGAAGGCTTGTGGGGGAGGGGGGACGCTGGGAAGGCAGGTGAAGGGTAAACAAAGGAGGAGGCTGCAATGCTTGGTAAGAAATGTATGCATTATCCTGCCCATGTAATTGTAACCCCTCTGTACAGTATGTTCACAAATAAAATAAAATAAAATAAAAGATAACAATTTTGTAAGTCAGGTAATGAGTTCATTTCTTGTTTGACAATCCCATCCCTCCTGTCCCTGTCCACAGTGGTATAGCTCGTTGTGAATACAATATCTACAGTGTACAATTACTGCATTTGTTTGCCTGTTCTTCTTGAATATCTCTGGCTCCCTCAATGCCATGAATGGATAAACTAGAACAGAAAAATCCCTCCTGTTTCCAATTCCTGGAATACATTTCAATATAAACATCAGTAGTTTTATGAGCGTTTCAGGCTTTGTACACACATCCCAAACACGTATACTTTCTACATCCAGTCATAACTCCCACCTGATTCTAAGGTCCACACAGTAATTCTTTTCACTTTCCACACAGGAAGACCTGAGATTCAGAAAGATTATGTAAGTCACTGGAAATACTAGGCTGAACATAGTGGCTCACTCTTATACATTACCTACTCCAGAGAGTAAGATCTGAAGATCATAGTTTGAAACCAACCCAGTTTGACATATCCATTACATGTTTATCTCCATTTAACCAGAAGAAAGCGAGAATTGTGTGTTTCACATGGTAGAGCTAGAATGCCACCAGACTTGAATGGGAAACCTAAAGAATATTGACAAAATGATGGGTTTTAAGAACTAATGCTGTCCCATACATAATCTCAGCCACCACACACACACACACACACACACACACACACACACACACACACACACACACACACACACCACAATCGCACTCCTTAAAACAGATGTTAGTACTGAAATCCAAATAGATTTTTTTAATTTTATAAGTTTTATTTTTTGCTTTAGTGAGGTTTGACTTGATAGTTTCTACTGATGAGCCACAAATTAGAGCTTTGTTATAATTATATCCATATCTGTATTCAGAGGAACATTCTCCTAGTTAAGTCTTCCCACATTTTCAGCAATGATAAGTTTTCTCTTGTTGGTCCAGTTTCTTTTTGGGATCTCAATCTCTTAGACTTTTCTGTCTTGCATGGTCTGTAAGTTAATTGATGCAGTAGAAATCAGCCATCCTAATAACCTGGACAGAACCTATCGTGGGAAAAGTGTTCTAACCTCACCATTCAGTGGAGGTTGTTAGTATGCACCAATAATAACGTTCTCTTCAGAATTGGTAACTTGTTAGGTCCAGGAATTCAGGGAAAGCACTCACTGTGTGCTATTTCATGTTTTTTTTTTAATTTAATGGCAGCTTCCATCTATTGTCTACTTTAAGCATTGTGTGAAGAGAAGGATTGCCCCTAAGAGACAGAATCACTTTATTAACTGTTGCTGTCAAAACATAGAAGGAGAGAAAGAAGTTCTGAAGGAAGCATAGAGCCTAGAAACTGATTTTGTAGAAACTCAAACTGCCTTTTATCTTACCTTCAAAATAGAAAGTCAGAGACTGCAGTTACATGTAAGCTCCATTTCTATTCCTGAGCAGGGGGCTCCCTTCCCCTTTGCCCTTCTGACAATTTACATCAGGGGCAGGTGGGAAGATGTAACAGGAAAACTTAGAGTTTGGGTCTGGGATTAAAAACTCCTTTTTGTGATCATAAACATTGCACCACCTCCTGAATTGGATCTGAGTGGCAGAAGGAAATAAGGTTAGAAATTCAGAAACTTATAATTACTTCTAAGTTTGCTATCTAAACTCATCCATTTCCACCCCTCAGAATCCTATTTCCCAACTGTGTAGACACCCTGTGTAGACACTCTGTTCTCCTGGAGCATTTGAGTGTGGGGCATCATCTCCTTCTGATGTGTACTGATTTACAAATGGAGATTTTCTCCTAGGCTCAAAATGATTTCATTGATTGGGACATTGTGCAATATGCTAAACAGAGAGTTACCTAGAAGGAAGGTCCTAGAAGGCAAAACATCTACTAGGACAATGGAAACCCATGGTTTGGCATACTTAATGTTTTAACTTGTGCACTGAATTAACATGAGAAGATGACACACTAAGAAATCTGCCAATTATGCCAAATAAAGAGATATGATGAAGTTCAGAGAAAGGACATAAAGACATTGATTACATCTTGGTCATGACAAGACAACATCTTACCACACCTTCAAAATACTAATCCATACTCACCTACTTTTTTATTCACCCATGTCATTAGGTCTGAGTTGTATGTAGGAGTCCTCAGGGCCTTCACAACAGGAAGATCTCGGGGAGAGATTAACACTGGTCTGCCATTTTGAGCATAAAATAACCAGTTTGATGAAAGCTCTTAGTAATATCCTACAAATATGTGCATTTATCCTACTACACTTGGTAAGTATCCCCTCAATAAATTATCTTTGGTTTTGTCACTTGCTGACATAGCAGCTGTCTGGTAGCTCCATTGTGAATTCACTTTATGCTGTGAACGAGAAATGGAGGAGAGACTGACCAGAACACATTTGCATCTTTCTCAATGAGCAGTGAATGGCAGCGGAGTATTTAAGAATCTCCCCATGTTATCAGTTAGCTAGTACCATCTTGGATTCCAGCTCAAATCTCGATAAACAGATACAGAAGTTAGCATGTTGTACCATATTGACAGAGAGGTAGATGAGAAAGTGGAAGGGTTTGGTGTGAAAGCCACAGGTTGATATGAAGCACAATTCAAAAGATGTGGAGATGAAGCGAGCTAACTGGAGGGAAATGGAGAGGCATCTGAAACAGAAGAGCACCTAGAGAGAGAAGATAGAGCAAGTTTGATGCCACCTAGACATCAAAGTATTCTATCTGAGGTACAACAAACTGGTTGTGCAGAGCCACAGAGAGAAGTTGGAAGAACATCAGCAAGTGCTCTTGCCCATTTCTAGGGAGCTCCCAAATTGCCATGGTAAGAATTGGTAGCTTTTCAGAGCACTGCTGCTGAGCACATCTCAGATCCCTTGCTACCATTATAATTGACACTGGAGAGGAGCAGCAAGAGTTGTATGCGGTGATTGCAGCTCACTAAGTGGAGCCTGTTCTGTAGCATTGTGGAGTGTGGTCTCTCAGGATGCTTAGAGCAAAGATCCTATAGCTGATGTCAAAGAATGCAATCTACTTGGAGTAGACATTTATATATGGCACGTGCCTGAACACAAGCTGATAATGAGCTGCTAGAGGTAGTTTCCCTAAAGATCTAACAGCCAAAACTGGACAGGAAAACCCAGAGCTCTGCACCACATCAGGCCACCATGCCAATTGCTTCTACCATAGTACTGGCTACCCAGTTTACACACCCATGACCTTGTTACCCTGATTGGGCCCCACAATCCTTCACAACTTTTTTTGTCTATGCTTACTTGTTCCTGCTAAACAGTTCTGGATACCTGTGTTAGCTACCCCAACCCCTGCAAAGCTAACCAATTTCCTAACTCTGGAACTCAGCAATTACAGTCACAATTAACCTTTACCTGGTATCCTAGTCTCTACTACTCTTTTCTGCTACCCATAATTCATAACACCATGGTTCCAGCCACCTGAATCTGACACCCCTGTCTCCCCGGTCTCTGATACCCCATTCCCAAACAAAGTAAGGGAATAGTGGCACAGAGAGTTGACTTGGATACTCCTCTTGCAGGCATATTTGGACAAGTTATTCCTCAAGTTTTTAACGCGAGGGACTAACTGGTGGTGGAAAGAAAACAGCTTACTCAAAGTTGACAAAAATCCAAGGACATGACATAACTTATTGCTAGGAAAAGAAGGCCCTGCAGTGAAAGTTAATGAGAAAGAAAATTTTACAAATAGCATTGGGAATGATGCAAAAGGTTGAGCTTACTCTCTTCTACTAGTGGTCTGAATTATTTTATGACATATGATATGTAACTACATTGCATTTTAAAAATTATATGAAGGTGCACATTTATGTGGTATTTATATTAAAAGATGGACTAGTTAATTGATGGATCACGTTAATGATATTCAATAGTTTATGCTCTATGATATGCCCATGGGTCTGCCTTTGGCAATATGTATTGAGCTATCTAACAACAAATAGAATATCATTGTCAAATACTACAGGGAGATTATTCATGCTAATACCAAAATGAAACCTGGAACAAGAAAACTGAATAATGCTACAAGTTTGAAGGGAGGGGGTCACTGGTAAGGGCTATGATAAAAGAGAAATTCTTCACCATGGAATCTTGGAAGAATAAAATGTGTTTTATTGAATTACTAGCTTTTAAAACATTCTTAGAAAGCAAAACATTGTTTTTATTCTTGATATTTGGAACCTCTTTAATGAATAGTTTAACAAAAAATTCTCAATACGAATTTGAAAATTCAATGATGTGAATTATCAGATTAACATTATACTCAAAGTTGCCTTGAGAGGCAGGAAGGCTGCATTCTTTTTCTATTAAATTAATGGAATAAGCTTCCTTTTGAATGGTTGGACAATCCATGACACTTGTTCCAAACCAAAAAATATACTGTAGAGAAAAAAAAGAGTAGTTCCGGGAAGATGGCAGAGGAGAACCTGGAGGCTAAACAAGCTCTCACCTAGAAAGCACTTTTAGTGTACCAGTGAATAGTCGTAGGTGGGAGAATTACACCAAGTATGCCATCCCAGTACAGAGAGTTTTGCCAGAAAGGGAAAATCCAGGAAAGGAAACAGATCTGAGCAATTGTCGGTAGCTGTGGCTGTGGTGACAGCAGCGGTAGCAGTGGCCGCTGCTGCCATACCTACAACACAGAGAGTCCTGGACAAAAGTGCCAGACACAGCACGTGATCAGATTCTACCCAAAACCAGAAAGAATTGACAAGGAACAGGTATCTTTATCCTGCAGTTCACAGACCAGAGACCACTCAAGAACCAATACACTGGCATGAGTAGAACCCTGACATAATAACACCTTCTCAGGGAGCAGAGGAGGCAAGGTCACCCCTCTCCCTCCTACTCCGCACTGTGCCACTATCTGAGATCTCCATCTTTGATACTGGCAAAGGCTCAGAATATAGCTCCAACCCTGGCCTTGGAGGAAAACAAAAGAGTCATTTAGCAGGTCACAGGAACCTGACCTGACCTGCCAGGCTCAGCTCCACCCAGGAGAAAGGCACTCAGCCCAGCCAGTGAAAACTCTGCCCCCAGAGGAATGTCTTTCTTCACTGGGTAAACAGAGCCAGAGGGTTCCCCTCCCTATAGCAGCCTAGATAATCAATTGAAATTCAATAAACATAAACCCTGAGAATTACTCCATGCTGGGCTCTGTGAGTGTCTCAGAAGGTAGCCCCTCAGGGAAAAGCTACTGTTTGCTGAAAGGCCTCAACTCTACCCAGAACCTAGGCTCATCACAGCATCTCCAAACAAGAGGAAACAGCCAACTCCCTCATTTGTAAGAAAGAAAGCAGATCTCCCTCCCACTGAACTAGCCTGGGAGGAGGTTCACAAAATTCCGGGTAAAGCGGACCATTTTTCTGCCTGTCCAAACAAACTAACTAAAGAAACCAATCAAGCCACAGGAAAACCAAATACCACACGTAAACCAGAGACTCCACCAAGAGACTAGTTATAGACACAAGGGAGATACAGCATCTTCCCATTCAATGCCCTCCCCCCACCAAAGAACCCTTTCTTTGTACCTTTTTATTAACTTGTAATTTTTTAAAAAATTGTTTTCTATTAATCTTTTTTTCCTCTTACAACTTTTATTTTAGGTGTATATATATGTGCACTTTTGTATTTTTATTTTATCTCTACTGAAATTTTGATCCTTTTCCTTTCTTTCTTTCTTTCTCATTCTTTTCACTTTTTCTTCTCTTCATTCTCTTTTGGGTGACTTAATTGCTGTTCTGCTCATCCTCAGATATACCCTTCATTGATTATTAGACTTTATTCCACATTGTTTACACACTTAATCCAGAAATTTATTACTTATTTCAAAAACTCTTAGGCTTAAATTCCTTAATAACCATATTATCTCATAATACCTCTATAATATTATAATTATTTTTTATTTTTATTTTTATTATAAGTATTTTTAGTTCTTCATATCTCCTTTCTACTCCTCCTCTCCTCTCATCCTTTTCCCATTCTTCACTCAATATTACTTCTTTAAACTTGAATAATTTTTGTGTTACACTTTTTAAATTTAAATTTTGGTTTTTCCATTTTTTCCTGCCTCTTTTATTTTCTCTTCTCTTTCTCCTATCATTCTGTCCAATCCATTTTCCCCTTTGAGATTAAGACTTGGTTAATTTCACTCTCCGTTGACCTAGCCACATCTCTCTAATCCTATTTTCCCCCCCTTTTCTCCCTAAAACTAATCATTTCTGGTTTGCCAAATTCTACTTTGCTGTTCTTAGCCCATTAATACATTGTTGTTTTATGTTGAATAGATTGTATCTGTTGAAATAGATTGTATCTGTCGACTTTTGACTGTGCAACTACAGGACTTTGGTTGATGTTTGCCTTAAAATAGTGTTCTAGCACAAAACTGGTGTTACTTTCATACCAAATAGAGGCATTCATGGAATCTATTAAAAGACAGCTGAAAGAAGTCAGGGAGACCCGAAAGGGAATGTTGAATGGAGTCCAACAGAAGGAATTAGAGTCCAAGGAAACCATAACCAATCAACTAAGTCCTGTGAGAATAAACATTGAACACGAAATTAAGGAAATAAACAAATTCATACAAGATCTAAAACAAAGCTCCAACAAAGAATTTGAAGCCATCAAAGCTGAGCAATTAGAAGGAAAAGAAATAAAAAAAAAAGTAGAAATTCTTGACAGTAGGTTAGACTATGCAGAAGTCTGAAACTCGGGGATTGAAGACAGCCTATATATTATAGTGGAAGAACATACAACTATCTAAGACAAATCCAAGAAATATGATAGATCTATTCAACATTTGGAAGACACAAACAGAAAGCCTAATCTGAGGATAATAGGTGTAGAGGAGCTCATGGAAACAGAAGGTCTAGGAAATTTGTTTCACAGGATCCTAGCAGAACGCTTCATAAACATGCAAAAAGATAGGCCTATTCAGATACAAGAAGCTTTTAGAACACCAAATAGACCAGACCATAACAAGACATCACAACTACACATTATAATATCCACAGGATCAATTCAGACCAAGGAAAAGATCCTCAAAATTGTCAAGGAGAAAAGATCAATCACCTATAAGGGGAACCAATTAGAATCACCTCAGATTTCTCAGCAGAGACAATTAAAGCAAGAAGAGCCTGGAATGATGTAGGCCATGCCCTAAAGACAAACAACTATCAACCAAGAATACTGTACCCAGCTATAATCTCCTTCATAACTGAAGGACAAATAAAAATTTTCCATACCAAAGAAAAAGTGAAACAATATATCTCTACCAAACCAGCCCTACAAAAGTTACTTAAAGATGTCCTACACAGAGAAAACCAACAGGAACATAATAAAAGCTAAGAAACTGCACCCAAATTGAGAATCCAAGAACCGTAGGAAGAACCCAGTTGGAGCAGCCCCCAAGAAGGTGTATAAAATGGCAAGAACTCCCAAATATCTCTCAGTACTATCTCCAAACATTAACAAACTTAACAATACACTTAAGCAACATAAACTATCTAGTTGGATTTTTTAAAAAAGATCCTTCTGTCTGCTGCATTCAGGAGTCACAACTTGCTCATAAAAAGGAACACATGTTGAAAGTGAAAGGCTGGACAAAATCTAACAGGAAAACGGCCTCATATAGAGGAAGGAGTTGCAATCCTCATATTAGATAAAATACATTTCAAATTAAAATTATTGAGAAGAGATAAAGAAGGTTGCTATATAATAATTAAGGGATCTCTCCTTCAGGAGGATATTACAATTCTAAATATCTATTTCCCATAAGAGCACCCAAAATTATCCAAGAAACTTGACTTTTTCTCACATCTCCCATAGATCCAAAGATATTAATTGTTGGGGACTTTAACACACATTCTCCCCACTAGATATATCAACTCGGCAAAAAAATTAACAGAGAAATTATGGATATAAAAAACTGCATAGATCACCTAGATTTAACAAACATCTACCGAATATTTCACCCAGCAGCATCAGAATACACGTTTTCTCAGCAGCACAGGGAATTTTTTCCAAATTGACCACATTTAGGTCACAAAGCAAACTTGTCCAAATCCAAAATCATTGAACTTATACCTTGCATTCTCTCAAACCACAAGGGAATAAAATTAGAACTCAACACCAAAAGCCACCAATGAAAGTCATGTAACACATGGAGGTTGAACAACACACTGTTGAATCAACAGTGGGTCATGGAAGAGATCATAAACGAAATTCAAATGTTTATAATATTCAACAAAAATGAACACTCAAATTACCAGCTCCTCTGGGACACAGCAAATGCAGTACTCAGAGGCAAGTTTATAGCTCTGAGTTCCTACATCAACAAATTGAAGTGATCTGAAACCAACAATTTAATGACACATCTGAGCCTCCTTGAAAAAAAGCAGCAGGATAAACCCCAATCCTGTAGATGGAAAGAAATAATTAAAATTAAATCAAAATTAAATGAATTAGAATCCAAAAAAAGCATAGAAAGAATCAACAAAACAGAGTTGGTTCTTTGAAAAATTAACAAATTGACAGACCCTTAACAAATCTTATTAGAAGAACAAGAGAACACACTCAAATAAATAAACTCAGAAATGAGAATGGAAACTGTAGAGAGCTGCGAGAGGCCGCACCTGGAAGATGGCGCCGGCTTCCGCCCTCTGCCTTCCCGATGGCAAGTGCTCTCTGTGGTAAACACTCCTTATATGGCTAAGGCAAAGAATCTGCCTTGCTTCCGCGCACCTGAACCTATTGGTGGTTCCCACGTGGCTTATCCAGGGTTGGCTACCCAGCGGGTACTTAAGGCTGTGGAGAATTCTCCCCGGGGTTGGGGTCAGAAGATTACTCAAAGGTCCTGAATAAACTGCAGAGAGAAGAGTTCGGTGTCGCGTCTTCCTTGCTGGTCGAGGCGGTAGCAACATGTGGTGGATCATTAGGGGAGCTCAGCCATAACCCCAACGAGGACTCTGAACTCTCTGCTGTCAGGGTGGTGCACCAGTAAGTTTCCAGATAAAAGGGGAATCTGCGACAAGAGCGGGGATAAGTCCCCAGGTAAAAGGGGAATCCGTGACAAGAGCGAGGGGTAAGTTCCCAGGTAAAAGGGGAATCCGCGACAAGAGGGGGGGGGATTTTTGCTCTTCTTGGTAGATAAAGAGAGAGCAAGAACCCGGGGCTAGTCAGTAGAGTAGCCAAAAGAGAAAGTAAATGTTTGTTTACCAGCTTTAAATGTTTAAAACATGGGGGCTTCTTCTTCGCACCCAATTTTTTTGGCTCTCAATGAGCTACTGCACTCAAAAAAGTTAAAAATAAAAAAGAGTACTTTAGAGAGATTTTTGGATGAATGTGACATCGTTGCCCCGTGGTTTGCTGTCTCTGGAAGTCTCATGGTGGCCTCTTGGGAGAAACTAGGGAGGGACCTAGGGTTTTGCCTCTGAACAAGGAACACTTAAGAGCGGAGTGAGACCAATATGGAAACTGATAAGAGGCTGTCTTGAGGACCAGCGTTGCAGTGAGGTGGTAGAGAATGGTCAGGCCGCCCTAGAAATGCTGCAGGAAGAAAGATCAGAAAGGGCAGACAACAAAAAGCAGGAGAGCAGGGAGGGGTTATACCCCGATCTTGCTGAACTAGAGACCTCTGAGTCTACAGACTCTGAGGAACTACAATCACTCATAGAACAAATAGAAAAAACAAAGATAAGAAAGAAGAGGAAAGGGAAGAAGAGAGAGGACCCAGATAAAGACGAATGCACGCCCTCCGTGCACCTTGCCACACCTTCGGCCCCTCCGCTCTATGTGGAGGACCCCGGGAGTGGCAGCCCCGGCTGTTCTTTCAGCCCAGGCATGTGGAAAGCAGTCAGAACTGAGTTACATCTAGCCTGTCCAATGTTTCAGGATCCACAGGGACAGCGGTATCATGAACCCTTAGATTTTAAGGTTATAAAATCTTTAGCTGAGTCTGTGCGGACATACGGAATCACAGCCTCCTTTACTGTAGCCCAGGTGGAGGCCCAAACAGACACTGCATGACACCCGGTGATTGGAGTAGGCTCCCATGAGCTTGTTTGAGCCCAGGTCAGTATTTAGATTGGAAGGCCTTTTTGATTGAATTTTCTAGTGAATAAGCTGCGGCCAATCAGGCTGCAGGAAACCCAGCTTGGGACAGAGATAGGCTGCTTGGACAGGGGAGATTCGCCAATCAGCTGATAGGCTACCCGGTTCAAGTTTATGAACAAATCAATAAAATTGGCATAAAGGCATGGAAGGCCTTACCAAATAAAGGCGAGGTGAGTGGCAATCTCACCAAAATCCTGCAGGGCTCTATGGAGCCGTTTTCAGACTTTGTTGCCAGTATGGTCAAGGCCGCTGGCAGAATTTTTGGTGATCCAGACGCAGCCATGCCATTAATTAAACAGCTTGTTTACGAGCAGTGCACTAAGGAATGCAGAGCCGCCATAACCCCATATAAGAATAGGGGACTAGAAGCATGGATGAAAGTTTGCAGAGAGCTGGGCGGACCACTAACTAATGCTGGATTAGCTGCTGCTGTGGTGCAATTAACCCAGAAGAAGGGCTAGGAAGGTGGCTCAGTGGTGGAACACTTGCTTTGCATGCCTGAGGCCCTGGGTTCAATTCCCCAGCACCACATAAGCAAAAAGAAAAAAGCCAGAAGTGGCGCTGTAGCTCAAGTGGTAGAGCACTTGTCTTGAGCTGAAGGGCTGAGGGACAGTGCCCAGACCCAGAGTTCAGGCCCAGGAAAAAACCTATTCAAAAAACGCTGCAAATTTGTTTAAACAGTTGTCTAGTTATCTTTTAGGTAATTGAACTGGGGAGTTCAACAGCCTGATGGAACAGCTCAGGGTTGCCATAGTCACGGTGAACTTGACCCGAGTGGATGCCGGATTGGCAGAGGGGTTATCTTCATGGATCTCCGCTGCTATGAATCATCTCAACGAGTGGGTGGGTTTGGGAGCCCTGACAGGCCTCCTGGTGTTAGCCTCTTTGGTATGTCTGTGGTGCATTTGCCAAATTAGAGTTTCTCAGCGTCGCAGTGCAGCCATGATTATCCAAGCCTTTACAGCCATTGGAGCAGGTCAGTCCCCCCAAGCATGGCTTGCCACCCTAAAACAATGAACTCAGATTGCAAAGCCAATGTACTGCAGTCGAGAGGCATGAGTTTTGCCCTCGAGGAGAGCATGTTTGATTGCACACGGGTTCGATTCACCTTTTCCTGTCCTTGTGAAAAATGAATCAATGGACAGGCTGAGCCATCCCTAGAGAAGGTACCCTCTGGGAGAAGGCTTGTATGCAGTCCTTGCATTGCACAACAGGGATCAGACCTCTATTCTCATCTGTGTTCTTTAAACAAAAAAGGGGGAACTGTAGAGAGCTGTGAGAGGCCGCACCTGGAAGATGGTGCCGTCTTCCGCCCTCCACCTTCCTGATGGCGAGTGCTCTCTGTGGTAAACAACTCCTTATATGGCTAAGGCAAAGAATCTGGCTTGTTTCCGCGCACCTGAACCTATTGGTGGTTCCCACGTGGCATATCAGTGTTGGCTACCCAGCGGGTACTTAAGGCTGTGGAGAATTCTCCCCGGGGTTGGGGTCAGAAGATTACTCAAAGGTCCTGAATAAACTGCAGAGAGAAGAGTTCGGTGTCACATCTTCCTTGCTGGTCGAGGCGGTAGCGACAGGAAACATCACCACAGAAACAACCAAGATTCAGTACATTATAATGAATACTTCTCAAACCTTTATGCTAATAAGTTTGAGACCCTGTCAGAAATGTACCATTTCCTAGTAAATATAGACATGCCGAAACTAAACCAAGATGAGTTAAACCATCTTAACAGGCCCATATTAAGCAATGAGATAGAAATAGCAATAAGAGACCTCCCATCTAAGAAAAGCCCAGGACCAGATAGTTTAACAGCAGAAATCTACAAGGCCTTCAAAGCAGAGCTCACATCAATACTCCTCCAAGTCTTCAATGAAATTGAAAGAGAAAGTTCACTACCAAACTCATTCTATGAAGCCATCATAAAACTCATCCCCAAACCAGGCACGGATTCAGCAAAGAAAGAGAACTATAGACCCATTTCTTTGATGAATATTGATGCAAAATTTCTCAACAAAATTTTGGTCAATCAACTTTCACAATTCATCCAAAAAATCATACATTATGATCAAACAGGATTCATTTCAGGGATGTAAAGCTGCTTCAATATACGCACATCAATTAATACAATAACTTACATCAAAAAGAGCCAGGATAAGAACCACATGGATACCTCAATAGATGAAGAAAAAGGATTTGACAAGATCCACTACCCACTTATATTGAAGGTTCTGGAAAAATTAGGAATTCAGGGAACATTCCTCAATACAATAAAGGATGTATATGACAAACATACATCCAGCATTTTACTTAATGGTGAAGAAATAAAGGTATTTCCTCTTAACTAATGAATGCGATAAGGATGTCCACTCACTGCACTTCTCTTCAAACTTGTATTAGAATGCCTAGCTACAGCAATAAGATTCAAATATAAAATGGAATCCAAATAGGGAAAGAAGAAGCACTCCCTCTTTGCAAATGACATGAACTTGGATTTAAAGAATCCCATGGACTCCACTCCCAAATTATTCATGCTTATTCAAAACTTTGACAAAGTAGCAGGGTATAAAATTAATCCTCAAAAAACAATGGCTTTTCTGTATGCCAACAATGAGAAAAGTAGGGCTGAATTCAGGAAAGCAACTCCATTCGTAATAGCCCCACAAAAAATAAAATACCTAGGAATTAACAAAGAAAAGAAGCAACTCTATGATGAAAACTTTAAAAACCTGAAAAAGGAAATCAAAACCGAACTTACAAAGTGGCAAAAACTCCCATGCACCTGCATTGGAAAGATCAACATAGTGAAAATGGTAATACTTCCCAAGGCTATCTACAAATTCAGTATGATACCTATCAATATTCCAGCCTCATTCTTTTAGTAAAAAGAAGAGGCAATCCAAAAATTCATAAAAGACCACAAATAGCAAAAATGATTATTTAACGGAAACGACAGTGCTGGAGGAATATCAATACCAAATTTCAAACTCTTCTACAAAGCTATAGTAATTAAATAGCTTGGTACTCTCACAAGAACAGACCATAGGATCAATGGACTAGAAATTAAAACCCAGAAATGAACCTACAGACCTATAGACATCTAATGTTCGATAAGGGAGCTAAAAAATTAGAATGGAAGAAATACAACCTCTTCAGTAAATGGTGCTAGCAAAATTGGTTAACTACTTGTAGAAAACCAATTTGGACTTTAATGGGACTTTTCTACAAACAACAAGATTTTCATCTTAACATAATAATTTCAAAATGTATTGCTACAGAATAGATTGTAAATGTAATATGTAATACTATTGAAATACTTGAAGACAAAGTTTTACAAAAAACTTTAAATTTCAGATAAACTGCAATATTCCAATAAATACATAGAAGAAATATAATTAAAAATTCACTGATCAAAGCAAACCCTGACAGGAATGTCTGAAAGATGCTTATCTGAAAACAGGAATTGGCACTGTGGCTCAAGTGTTAGAGGGCTCCACTTGAGCTGAAGATCTCAGGGATATATTTACACACTGAGATTAAACCCCAGGACTGACAAAAATAAAATTTAAAGAATTGAAGCATTAAGGCTGGGAAGGAGACTCAGTGGTAGAGTGCTTTTCCTGAATGCATGGGGTCCTGGGTTCAATTCCTCAGCACCACATAAGCAGAAAAATGTGGAAATGGCTCTGTGGCTCAAATGGAGGAACACTAGCCTTGAGCTGTAAAGCTCATCAGGTACAGCAACCAGACCCAGAGTTCAGGCCCTCCTACCACCACCACCAACAACAACAAATTAAAGCATCAAACAACCTGAAGTTGTCCAGAATAATGAGTGCGGCATTATCCATTTACATGACTTAGTGACCTTAAACCTAGTTTAAAAGGGGAGGTGGTGGGCAATTTGTGTGTTTGCCAAAACCTGCAAAATTATTTTGTACTTTCCCAAGGAGGAAGAAAGGAAGAAATGGGGGAGGAAGGGAGGTGTTTGGTGACCTTACCTTTTGGTTCAGTGGTTGTTTTCTGGAGTCAAATTCATAGAAATTCTGCTTGCAATCCTAGTTGCATGGGGGGGGAGATGAAGAAGCTATGTCCTGGAAGTGGTTTTGTCCTGTCCTTGGCCTAGTTCCAACCATCACTGGATAATCCAAGTCCCACTTCAGGACCAAGAAGCCTTGAAGACTACTGATCCACTAGGCAGATGGACCTAACCACAGCCAGAAAAGGCAAAAAATGCAATGCCGAGGGCAGCACTGGAAATCTATACCAGGAAGAGAGTTTTATATTTTTTATTGTAAAAATACTATACAGAGGGTTTACAGTTACATGAGTAGGGTAATGAGTACATTTCCTATTGAGCATTGTTATCTCCTCCTTTGTTTTTCCCCTACTACCCTTTCCCTCCCCAACTCTCCAACTCCTCCCTCCTTGACCCCTACCTGACATTGTAAATTCATTTTTGACAGTGTCCTGTACATCTCATCATCACAATGGGTCAACCTGTATCCCCATTTCAGCATTCTGCTATAACCTTTCCACACCCCAAATTACAAAAATGTATACAAAAATGCAGAACACTGGAATCAAATACAATGAAAACAGGGATTATACCATGGGGGGATGAACCTACAAAAGAAACACATAGTGCATTATAAGTATATTAAAAGCAAAAACAAGAAAGACAAAATCACTTGTGTGTGTGACTTGGGGTACCTTTCACTTAGTGTCATCTTATATGGTTATACGTCCATAGCCTTTGATCTTCTCTGCTTGTCCTAGACATAAAGTAGTCCTTGCAAACAAGGAAAACCATGGGAAATATGTTTCTTTGGGCCTAGCTTACTTCACTTAATATAATATGTACCAAATCCATTTCCTAACAAATGTGACAATTTCATTCTTTCTAATGGAGGCATAGAATTCCATTGTGCGTGCGTGTGTGTGTGTGTGTGTGTGTGTGTGTGTGTGTGTGTGTGTGTGTGTGTGTATCACATTTTCTTGATCCATTCATGAACTGAGGAGCATCGAGGTTGGTTCCATATCTTAGCTATGGTGAATAATGTTGCAGTAAATATGATCTTTTGGGTAAATGCCTAAATGCAAAAAGTGGGCTTGCTGGGACATAGGGGAACTTTAAATGAAGTCTTTTGAAGAACTTCCATACTGCTTTCCAAAGTGGTTAAACAAGTTTACACTCCCACCATTAATGAAATAGGGTTCCGTTTTAGCCACATCCCCTCCAACACGTTGTTATTAAATTTCCTGATTATAGCCATTCTAACTAGAGTAAGTTGCAATCGCAATGTTGTCTTGATTTTCAGTTCTTTTGTGGCTAGAATAGTTGAACATTTCTTCATGTGTCTAATGGCCATTTTTATTTCCTCTTCAGAGAAGTCTCTCTTTAAGTTTTAGCCCACTTAATTATCGAGCAGTTGTTTCTTTGAGGATCTGCTGTTGGGGGATTTAATTTTTTGAGTCCTAAGTACATTTTAGATATAAGACCTTGTCCATTATATACCTCATGAAGGTCTCCCAGAACGTGTGTTTTCTATTGATATTGCTAGCTATGACCTTTACCTTGCAGAAGCTCTCATGTTTCATGCAATCCCATTTGTCCAACGTTTCTTTGATTTCTTTTTCTGACTATTGTAATATGTTTATTACATACAGACTGCATCAGCATTTGGAATTTATAATTTCATCTCATCTTGTAATAGTAAATTACTTGTTTCATAAAGAGATGAATTAAGGAATGAATTTCTTAACTTATTTTTCTTTACTCTTTTGTTTCTGGCTTTCTATTAAGAAAATTTCGGTATGTGCTAAAAAGCCCTAGAGTTTATCCTATTCCTTCATGTAATGTTTTCATGGTGTCCTCTTTTATGTTGAGGTCTTTGATCCATTTGGAGTTGATTCTTGTGCAGGATGATATATACCGATCCAGCTTTAGTTTAACAGGTGTTTAACCAATTTTTCCCACACCATTTACTCAAAAGTCTGTCTTTCTTCCATTCTCTTTTTTTAGCTCCCTTGTCAAAGATTAAGTGGCTATCGGTCAGGGGGTTCATTTCTGAGTCTTCAGTCCTACTCCATTGGTCCTCAGGTCTGTTCTTGTGCCAGAAACAAGCTGGTCTTATTACTATGGCTTTTTAGTAGCTCTTGAAATTTGGAACTGATATTGCTCTAGTGCTGTTCTTTCTGCTAAGAACTGACAAACCTACAGCCAGCGTTATACTTAATGGTGAGAAGTTAAACCCATTACATATAAATTCAGGAATAAGATAAGGATTTCTGCTCTCTCCATTCCTTTTCAACTTAATATTAGAATGCTATCTTGGGCAATAAGATAAGATGCAATCTTAAAGGGATCCAAATAGTAAAAGATGAAGTAAAACTCTCCCTCTTTGCAGACGACATGGTCTTGTATTTAATGAAACCCATGGACTCCATTCCCAAGTTACTTGAGCTGATCAGAAACTTTGGTAAACTAGCAGATTATAAAATTAACCCTCAGAAAATAAAGGCTTTCCTGTATTCCAATAACGATAAGAGTGCAGCTGAAATTAGGAAAGCAACCCCTTTTTACTAGCCGCACAAAAAGTAAAATACCTAGGAGATAATTTAAGAGGTGAAGGACCTCTATGATGGGAACTTTAAAAACCTGAAAAAGAAAATTAAAGCAGAGCTATGGAAGAGGGAAACTTCCCATTCTCCTGGATTGGGAGGATTAACATAATGAAAATGGCAATACTGCCAAAGGCTATATGCAAATTCAATGCGATACCTACCAATATCCCAATGTCACTCTTCAATGAAATAGAAGAAGCAATCCAAAAATTCATATGGAATAATAAAAGACCCCGAATAGCAAAGAAGTTTATTGTGATTCTCATTTTGTATTGCCACCTTGATTCTACAAAGTCATTTATGAATTTTAACTTTCTTCCCTCCCTTTGGATAAACCTCACAAACACTATGCCTCTAGGTCCCAGACACTTAACTCTTAGCTCTGGACAATTGTTCCTAGACAGTGAGTTACTTAATTGTATTTTGAGCGCATAAAACATGCATATAAAACTAGCACATTTTGATCTTATGAGAAAGCAGCCTTTTTTCCCCTCTCAAATTTATTTCCTGATAGGCATTTTTATAGATAATCTGCTTTCATTTTTAAATGAAAGACTGGTAGGAAACTGTGTTCATAATCTGGCTCCTTCTCTCGCACCTCAACACCTAAAACACAAATTTCACAAAGCATTTACAAGAAACAATACAAAAACCAAACTTGGGAATGCTCAGATGCAGAACGTTTTACAAAACCCAGAATAACTCTGCTGTCTGAGGGAGGGGCTGATCCTCAGGGCCCAAGCCCACGGGGCAGGCATGTGTTAGATGTGAGTCAGTGACACTGTGTCATTCACACAGCAGCTGCCGAGTTGCTGCCCTAGCTGAACAGCAGATGCACCCTGATCCTCTCCCACAGTCCCAGGCAAGGTGCCTGCAATGGCCTGATATGGGCAGGCTGCCACTAGGATCCTACTTCACCAGACAGACCAGCATGCCAGATGAAGTGGCTGCCACCTGAATTATCAATTTTTTTGGAGCAGTATTAAACAAAGTGGTACACATTACTGTATGATATGTAATGCTATGCTATATCCTTGAGTCTCTAGTCCAAAATCATTGAACTTTATACCAACAAGAATGGATTTTATTGTTTGTATTCATAAGGCCATAATGGAAAACTGAAATAAAAGTACAACAAAACTCCTATCCATAAACACGTGATTAAATCACAGAATTTGAAAAAAATTGTAAGTAGTGCAAATGAAATTATACTAGAAAAGTAAAATACACACAAAATACATTACATTTGTTACATTCAAATGTAAAATAGGTAATTACAGACAGAATTCCTACTGGATAAAAATATTACAGTGGTTTAAAAGGTTGAAGTGATATAGTTTATATATTGTTTTTATAAAACTTATTTATATCTCCAAGTTCTGTTTATCTCAGTGAAGGAAAATGTTAGAAAGTAGATATTATATGTGGCACCTCTTGCTTGCAGTATCACGAAGGAGAGTGGCACTTCCTAATGGGATTCCTGAGATGAAACCCACACCCAGCCCAAGTAGGCCCATCAGGGGTCCATGTGGTGACCCTAAGGGAGTCCAGGACATTGCATTGTTGCTGCAGCAGGTGCAGGACCTTTGCGGTGGGCTGTAGCCAACAAGATTCCATTAGTGACCAAACCAAGCAACCCAGACTCAGGTGCCAAAGCCAGGGGGAAGGCAAGGCAAGTCCTGCCTTCCATCTGTGCAGCCTAAACTGCCAAGGCCAGGCCCTTTCCCCTGCTTTGGAGAACAACAAGTGTAGGGGGTGAGCCCATTGCCTCCAAATGGAGTATCCCTGGAATGGCACCCAGAGCTGGGCCCATGTGGGCCAGAAAGGCGACGGAGGAGGCTACACAGAAAAGCAAGAGGAACTTCATTCCCTCGGTGCTGCAGCTGGTGTGCTGATTGGAATATGTAGGGTTGGCCCTGTACCCGAGTCCACAAGGACCAGAAAATGGAGGTCCACAGAGTTGCTGAAGGGGCTCCAGGTTGCTGAGCTGCTCCATCTGTCACAAGCCAGCTGGCAGAAGGGCCAACACATGGCTCCAGTACCCAGACCCCCTTAAAAACAGATGAGGTGAACCAAGGCTGGGCTGCCTGGCCCCAAGGGGGCAGACTGCATGCCCAGCCTTCCTTTACCAATGGACTGTACAGTGTACAAACAGGGTGTCCCTCACCCCGCACTCATGGGGGCAAACAGTGACCCCAGAACAGAGTCTCCCTAGGATGGGCCACGCATTCAGGAGCACAGAAGACCAGTACCAACACAGCTGGAGGAGGAGAGGGCAACAGTGGCCTCAAATCCATACCCATAGCTGCCAGCTCCTGGGTGAAATGGAGCAACTGAGACTGGGAAGTTAGGTGGGAAGGGTGGGCTGGGCTCATCTGGAAATGCTGGGGAGCATGCACATACTCCACTCACTGCACATCCACAATAAAGGAGTTGGCCACACATCTCAACGGGTGACCTGAGTAGGCACCCACACCCACAGGGACTACAGAAATGGAGTTTCATGTGGTGACTTGGAAAGGGCTCCAGGGCACAGCTTTGGAGCAATGAACAACTGGCAAAAACAAAAACAAAACAAAACAAAACAAAACAAAAAACGAAAGACGTCCAGTAAAACTTTTCAGCAATGATAACCTATTATACTTTAAAAACAGTTTTACTTTCCTCCTGTCCTGTATTTTTGCATGGGGCCCTCTGAATTAACCAGAAATCCCCAGGATTTCTTCATGCATAGTAATACAAATAAATATAGCTTCTATTCTTTTTTAATTAAGGGAAGTTGCATTTAGTTCTTTCCATTGTTTGATTCATGAAAAAGAAATCCTGAAGTATATATGTAAAACACCGAACTAAGCATTTCTTCTGAACTCCTCACTGAAGGAAGGGAATAAAATGATTGAGTAACAGGTATCACCCATATTGTCACTGTGCTAGATGTGTCTCTGATTAGAAAATAATCCTGCCATTGAACATGCAGATCGCTTATGCAAAATGTTTCCCAACAATTCTTGTTGATATATTGCATTTATCTTCCTCTTCCTGCCTCCTCACCTGCTCCTCTTCTCCAGAGTCCTGTTTCCCTCTTCCTTCTCTCCTAACTCTACTTTCTCCCTGTCCCCTCCTCTTCTCCCTCCTGCTACGCCCTTCCTCTTCTCTTACCCCTTCTTCCTCCTTTCCTTTCCTCTTTCTATTATACTTTCTCTTCTAATTCTTTATGGTCCTGGGGGTTGGACACACACTAAGCAGATGCTCTCCTGCTTGCTACAGGCCTCCAGTCTGGACTTCATTTCAATGACACTCTATTTCTTTGTTGCAAACCCAACAAAGTCTTTATGATTTAATTCATTGTTCATATTCTACACCATGAATATGTGCTACTTCATACAGTGTGGCAAATAGGTTTGGATTATGCTTTGGGCTTCAGTTAAACTCATCAGAAATAATGTGTTTGAAGGCAGTCTAATGTGATCCTGTTACTCCCACATTAATGAACTGGTTACTTCATATCTTGCAAGAGTACTTCCATATTGCTCCCAGTTTAATGAACTGTCATTTTGTGGTAGCACCCACAGTAACACTAACCCAAGGATTGCTGGGGATCAGAAGATTAAGTCTAAACAGGAAAATCCATCAGATATTTATCTCAAAATAACTACTAAAAAGCCAGAAGAAAGCCTGTGGCTACGTGGTTTAGTACCATACTTCCACAGAATAAGCTGACGACAGGGCCCAGGCCTGATTTGAAGACATGTGGTGGGTGCATACACACACAAACACACACACACACACACACACACACACACACACACACACACACACACAATTTCCCAGCTAGAGCAAGTATCTGTATTCCCATTAACATATCTGAGTTCCAATTTGATGTGTTTGGATATTTTTTGAAAGTTTTATCATCAACTTACCAATTTTAATAAATGACAACCTCTTCACTATTTTTTAATCCTGGTTGGAAAATATTTTAAGACACATTTTCATGTAGGAAATTGTTTTTTCCCCAAATCGTGACTGTCTTGGTTTGTAAGAATGAAAGAATTGTGCCTTTAATTCATTAGTTCATAAATTAGAAAAAGTATCCCTAACCCTAGAACCAATGGCCTTTGGATTCTAAAAGCCAATAAAGTACATTAAATTTATACATCCTGTCTTTGATTCAACTCATCTTTCTTAAAATTGTTTCTACTTAATATCTTGCCATTTTTCTAACACAACATTCAGGCTCCCTCACACTAATCATACCCTAATCCTAATATTATTAGCAGTTTCCTATTTCCTATTCATCCTAATTCAATCTTGACTTGTTATTCAAAGATTTATTTTCAATTTGACCCTAAATTTTCCATTTCCCTAATACTAACACTGTCCAGCTGGAACTGAAACCTAATTTTCAAACTAATAATAGTCCAAAATTAATAATAATAAATACTCTAGATTTATTCATTTTAATGAATATTCCAGTTTGCACTCTGGAAATGAGTTTCAATTTGCCCTAATTCCAACAAATTTCCTGATTCTGCCTGTGAAGTTATCTTGTTTCCTAACATGAACCATTATATTACTTGTCCTCAAATTCTCTTACCGGGAAAAATACTGTAGTTTCCATTAATCCTACCTTTTCCTGCACCACTGTATCCTAAAACAATTTCAGATTTATATATCACCTAGTCTTTTACTTAACGCTAACTCTCACCCTAAAACTGGCTGTAAAACTCTCATTAATCATTACAAGAATGATCACTGAGAAATAAGTATAATAATAATGCTCTAGTTACTATTAAGGCTCACATTTTTGCTTCTACCTGTTAGTGAAATCTCAATTTTATAGTAAAACTTTCCTATTCATAACGCTAATCATAATCAGAACAAAATACTGACCCTGATTTTAATCCAAATTATATATCAATACTAACACTAATTAGTTAGTATTTCACTAGTTTTCATTCATCCTAACTTGATTCAAATAAGCCTTCCAAACATAAGTTTCAATTTTTTTCCAATATCTTAGTCATTTTCTAACCCTAAACTTAATCTTAACTGGAATATTGAGAATAAATATAAGCCTAATTGCAAGTTGATTCTAATATTAATAGCAATACTCTAATTCACATTCATTCTAATTCTTGCCAGGCTTATATTAAAATTTACCTTCAATTTGACCCTCATTTTTTTTCTCTTTCAACCTAACCCTAACCATAACCTTAACTCTAAAGGTATCCCAATTCTAAAATTTATGAAAAATGCTCATTTTTTGCAATCCTGAAATTCCACTGTAATCCTCGAAATAAATTGCAGGTTTTCCTAAGGCCTACAGATTTTCTCACTCTTATCTCTGAACCTATCTTGTTCCATAAGAGGAATCATTATACCCATTGATCTCAAATCCTGATATTATGAAATACATTGCACTTCCATTATCCCAGATTTTCCTGAATTCCTAAAATCTAAAAAAGTTTAGTTTTACTTAACATTTAACACATTTCTTTTTCTTTTTTTTCTTTTTGTCGGTCCTGGAGCTTGAACTCTGGGCCTGAGCACAATCCCTGAGTTCTTTAGCTCAAGGTGTGCGCTTGTACCACTTGAGCCACAGCACCACTTTCTGGTTTACTGGTTGTTAATTGGAGATAAAATTCTCACAGACTTTCCTGCCTGGGCTGGCTTTCAACTGCGGTCCTCAGAAATCAGCTTCCTAAGTAGGTAATGAGGCTGACAGGGGGATTAAAGTTAAATGCATAAGGTAATGAGTACATTTCTTGTTGACCATTGTTACTCCCTTCTTTGTTGTTGTCCAACTATCCCTTCCCTCTCCCATCTCCATCACTCTTCTCTCTCCATGGTGTAAAGTTCATTTTCAGTACAGTGTGCTGTGAGTATTATTGTTGCAATAGGTCATCCTGAGTTGAACCTAAATTTGCTATTTCTCTAACCCTAATTCTAATTCTGTCTGGTATCCTAACCCTAACCATAATAATAATGATAGTTCAATTAGAAGTTAACAAAAAAAATACTCATTTTTTTTCATCCTGTTAATCCTCTGTACATCTTAAATTTGTAGTAGGAAGACCCCCTACTCAGGCAGGCAAGCCCACCTAGTCGTCTGGAGTGACAGAGCCCACCACAACAAAGTTGTTATTAAAGAAGCAACTTTATTGAGAAGGTTCCTACACTGACTGGCCAGGGCTGCAGCACAGGCTCAGGAGCTGATACTGCGATCCCCAGCGGCCCACGTACTTAGGTTTTTAAAGGCAAAACTCACAGCCTGGTCATGTAGGCAACAAATGAGATTGTCTCACACCAAAAAGATTGCACAGTCATACCAGACCACACACAGGTGGCCAATGAGGTTACACTTTGTCACATAATGGCTGTTTAAACCAGCCTATCACTTTTGGTTTAAATGACTCATGAATTCAATGGTAAAGTGGAGCTTAAGGTAAGCATATACAAGGAGTTTAGTGGAGTTTAACACAAGCATGTGAAAAAGGCGGACTTTATGGTAAACTCAGGATGTTGCCAGCATGAGCCTGATTACTGACTATCTGTTTAAAAGGTCAGTCCTTAACAGAATAATGAAGGTGGGTTAAGTTGTTAAGGGGAGGGGAACCTAGGGGCATTCTTCTCATTCTAAGAACTGAGCTGGTTGGAGCCAAGGTCCAGTTAACCTTGTTTAGAGGTTTTTGGTTTTTTTCCTAAAATCCCTAAAACAAAAACCAAGTCTGTAAAGAAGCTGTACTAGCTCGAGTCTCCTCTCAGGGCCTACTTCAAAATTAAGTTGCAGTTTAGCTTAAGTCTTCCAAAAGAGTTTATATGTGCATATATAAAGATATAATTTTATGTAAAAAACAAGATCTTTGGAGGAAGGAGTAACAAAAAGGAAATAGAGTGAGTATAATAAAATGTTTTAAATATATTATGGAAAGAGAATAACGAAACTGCCACTTCTGAAAATTAATAACCATTAATAAAATAACTAAAAATAAATAAATAAATAACACACTGCCTTCCACTGTTCGTGAAGAGAACTATGATATGTTTTGTGAAAGAAATACTTGTTCTAAACTTTGTTCATGCATAATTTATATTGTTATTGGCCAATTATTTAACTTAATGAATAAAAATAAGATTCCCTGACAAAAAAAATAAAACATTTACCTAGTAATTGTATGAGAAAAAGTTATAGTCATGAGTTTTAAGAATTTTTCTATTTCCCTACAAAGCAATGATTTAGGTTTACTAATCTAATATTTGTAGTAAGTTTAGAGAACATAATAGGCATAAAAAACAATGAACTGTACATCTTGTGTCTTGGATTAGTGATATTTTAAACATTGTCTATTATTCAAATGAATAGTTAGGTTTACTTTTCAAAATAAATGCAATTTTAACTCCTTTCAGAACAAGTACTTACCCTGCAATTAAATGTATTAGTATATTCAGATATTTAAAAGCTAAATTTTCTATGTTTGTTATGTAGCTCTACATATTCAGAATGACATGATTTTCCTATTCGTAAATGTCTAAACTCTGGGATTTTTCCTTCATCAATATAAATTGTCTCATGAGGTTTTTGTGAAAGCTCCAGTAACCAGTGTGGGATGTTTGCTTCATCAATATAAATTATCTCATGAGGTTTTTGTGAAGGCTCCAGTAACCAGTGTGGTCAAAAATATTTCCTAAATTCTAAATTTTAAATCTAATCATTTTTAGCCTTTGATTTTATCAGTTATTGTCTCTTCAGAGCAACTAAAATAAATACTAACTTTTAAACATTTCACTCACATTGTAAATAATATTCATGTGGGTCAAACAGAGACTAATCATTTCAAACTCACCATATTTGATGATCTCAGTGTGAAGAATGTAGAGAGTATAAGAATCTTATACTCAATAATATTTTTGGTAAAATTAAATTAAATTATATATCTAGATTTCTAAATTGGAGGTAAATCACATGGAAATAAGAAAATAATACAAAAATGATTACTTTGGGATCATTTTCTTCTTAATTTTTTTATTGTGAAAATATTGTACAGAGGGGTTACAATTATATGGGCAAGCCCTCTCCCACTTGAGCCACAGCGGTACTTCAGGCTTTTTTCTGGTAATGTGGTACTGAGAAATCAAGACCAGGGTTTCATATATGCAAAGAACTCTACCCCTAAGGCACATTTCCAGCCCTCTACTTCAGGTTTGTTAGTTTGTTTATGTCTTTTTGTTGTTGTTGTTGTCAGTTGTAGGAGTTGAAATCTAGGCCTGGGTTCTTCAGCTAAAGTCGTGTGCCCTACCACTTGAGGCACAGGTCCACTTCAGGTTTTCTGGTGGTTCATTGGAGCTAAATGTCTCAAGGACTTTCCTGTCCATGATCTTCAGATCTCATCCTCTTGAGTAGCTAGGATGACAGGCATGAGCCACAAGCACCCAGCTTCCACTTCAGGTTTCTTAGTGGTGAATTGGAGATAATAGTATCATGGGACCTTTTGTGTCCGGAATAGTTTAGAACCCAGGTCCACAGATTTCAGCTTCCTGAGAAGGCAGGATGATAGTCCTCAGCTATAGACCCCTAGGTCATGGCACTCTGTTGCAAGGGGGTCCTTGGCTCCACATGGTAGAGTGTTGGCCATGAGCACAAGAGGTAAGGGTCAGTACCTCTGCCCTGAGTTCAAGATTCATGACTGAGGAAAAACAAAACAATTGTCTGCAGGAGACAACTCACCGACTCTTTAGTAACACATAATTTTGTCCCTGCCAGGGGACATATCTGGGCCTCAATATTCGTGTCTTCATAATCATCTCAGTTGTGGAGCTCTTACAAGGACCAGATGAAAGAATGCACCCTATGAAGGACACAGCACATAGCACTCTTTGAAGGACTCAGCCCACAGCATCATGTGATAGACTCAGCACACTGAACCCTGTGAAGGACTCAGCACATAACTCTATTCCACAAGCTGTCATTAGAATTAGGGTGCTTTCATCAGTATCACCATTCTTTGAGGAACATTTTATAAGCCACACAAGTTCACATCTAATGGTTTATTGGGGTGGGTTTTTGGGGGGTTATACATGGGAGTTGTACTCTATGCATAGGGATACTGTTCAAATAACATTTGCTCAAAGCTAGAAATCTACCTCTTTGAGCCACATTTCCAGGATTCTCACAGACTGCCTGACAGGGCTGGGTTTTAAAGCCCCCAAGCAGCCAGGATGATGGGGGTAAACCAGCAGTGTCTGGTTTCTTGGAGCTGGGTTGCAGCAGTTTACATCTGGCTGTCAGGTTAAGTGGCAACTGTCAGCACCAGACTCCTAGCTTGCTCTGTAATGAGGTATTTGAAGTCCTAGCCTTCTATAGTTGCAGTTAGAACATTCTACCTTTTTTTGGCAGCAGTCCTGGGGTTTCAGTAAGGGCTTAGACACCGTCATTAAGTGTTTGTGCTCCAGGCTAGCACTCAATTGATTGAATGACAGCAGAACTTCTGGGTTTTCTGTTTATATGGCACTGAGGAATTGAACCCAGGGCTTCCTGCTTACTAGGGAAGCACTCAACCATCGAGCCCCATGACTGAATGAGGTATAAGTAGGTAGACATTGCTGTATATAAATATTATGTACACAAAAAGAGACATCCCTATATTATTAACATAGATATTACTGCCAATTATTAGATATTAAATTATGTCTCCACTTAATGATGTGTGCCAGTTGAAAAATTAATAAAGCATCAATTATAATTACTCAATATCCTGTTATTATTTATCATATATGTACATATATACATACATATATTTATATACTTTATAGAATAAGACAGATGTCTATATATAATTAAATATACATCATGTGTCACTACCAATTATTAGGTATTTAATAATGACTCCATGCAATTTTTATTCTGTTAGTGCTTAATAAAATATTAATAAAACTTAATACACATCCTATAATTATTATGTCTCATTTTATCTAGAATGATTCACTAATTCAACCCTTCATCATTCATGGTAGTGACAATTATTCCACCTATGACATTTATTACATTTATGACATCCTATTGCATAGCATATAGAGTTGCATCCGAATTATACATCCTACCTGACACCGAGGACTTTTGAAGAAAAATAAAATGTGTCATGTTCGGCTTCTCACTCCAAGAATACATTCTTGGCAGTGCTGGGATCTAAACTCAGGGCTTAGAAATTCATGAATGGGTAATTTTCAGCCCAGCAGCCTCTAGCCAATTCAGCTCCTAGGCAGTTCCCAGGCCCTGAGATGGAGCCCCATATTTTGACTCCATATTGTGCCTAGTGTAGTTATTCATTTTATTTTTGTTTTATTCATCTATTTACCATTTATTTTATTGACTGTTATTACACATGGAATATTGATTACATTTATTACAGAGATTATAGATTTGCCTATGTATGAAACTTCATACCTGATACTCAGGACTTTCACAGCAAAGGAAAACATGTGTCACCATAGGCTTCTTACTCCACGATTCAATTTTTGGGAGTGCTGGCATCTGAACTTACAGCCTACAAGGCTCAATGCATGAATGGGTGACTGTCAGCACACCAACCTGGTGAATATTTAGCTGACAAGTAGTTCCCAGCACCTGAGATCGAGCTCCAGGGGTTGAGAAAATGAGAACAGATTGACATGCAGATGGTAGTACACAAATAAATATAGATCTTTATAGAATGCCAGAAATGTCTATACAATAATCAGTTATATATGCTACATTCCAACCAATTCTTGGGTATTTATTATGCCTCCATGTAATTAATATTGTTTTCATCCTTAATGAATTATTAATTAAATCAACCACTGTCCTGGAATTATTGTGTCCATGTAATTAAAAGTATTCTTTTAATGTGTCAAAAATCTTCAGTAATATCCACCAGCCTCCTAAAATCACTCTAATTTTATAATAGTATCTTTCAGGAACAACTAATTCAACCTTGACATTCATAACCTTCCATTGGTATTCCTATGAATAGGAACAAGACTCTTAGGATCTCCCACCATTGGTAAAGGTCAGGACCGCGCTTCAAACCCAGGGCCTATTTTGTCCTGTTGGCCAATGGCTTCCCTGGAATCCCACCAGCCTTCAGCAATGCCAGGTTACCAGCACTTTTCATGTCAGTCAAACCCAGGAAGGTCACCTTGCAAAGAAAACAAATGTAAAACCAGCAGCTATTTGGAAGTTGCTGGGTTTTTTTTTTACCTGTTTTGTTTTATTTTATTTTTTCCTGTCAGCCTTTGGGCCCGGAATCCAGGTTCGGCTGTGGGTCCAATGGCTGCACCATAGCCTAGAGTGATCAAAGCTCAGGCAGAGTTGACGCGACCTGAGTTCAAGCCCTGTCTTTGACAAAATAAAAATACATACAAAAATACATACATACATTTAAAATATTTTTAAATTTTTGAGGCTCCTTGGTTTGGAATTCATGCCAATTTTTTTCTGCCAGGCCTGGGATTTGAACTCAGTGTTGGGTAAATCTGCAGCATAGTGGGGTAAGGGGAAGCTCACCGTGCTGGAAGACAAGAAAGACAGGCTCCCAGGGCCTGACTTCAAGTCCTACCACTTGTACACATTTTAAATACATGATTTATATTTACATACACATGTTTACTGCATATTTCAATTAGTGTATTTATTCATTTTATTTTGTGTTATATTTATGTATTATATATTTTAGTGAGTATGATTACACATATAATATTTTTTACATCCTATTACATAGGACATAGTTTTGTGTATGTATTATGCATCATTCCTGAGACCCAGGACTTTCACTGATAAGGAAAATAAGTAGGACAGTTGGCTTCTTCCACAAGGATTAAGTTTTTGGCAGTTCTGTGATTTGAACACCAGGCCTAGAAGGCCCAATTCATGAATGGGTCAATGTTATCCCACCAATCTGATGCAAATGAAGTTATCGGCAAATTTGAGGACTGGAGATCAAGCCCTGAGAGTGGCCAATATATAAACACATACATGTGTAGATTGCAGTGTGTTTGTATTTACATATGTATATGCATATATAAATGTATACAGAGACAGATAAACATTTATGTAGATTCTAGTGTATAACTCTATATAAAGAGTGATGTCTATATCTTATTTTCATATGTTCTATTGCTACCAATTATTTGGTCTAAAATTATGCCTCCATTAATTAATCACAGAAGAAGACTTAATAAATTATTAAATTAATCAATGACCTGTATTTATTGCATACAATCTTATATTAGAATGACTAGCTAAGTAGTAATTCAATTAGTACATTTCAAACATTCTATTAGTGTTCCTATACATAGGAATGAGTTTTCTAGGATTTTCAGTAGTGTGTAGGTGCCATTCCCAGGATCCAACTCAGGACCTAGGTGTGTGAATTAGGCTCGGGCTTCACTGACAGCCCACCAGCATTCAGCCAGGCAAGGTCACGTTCAATTTTCAAGCTGAGTCATTGAGACCCAAGCCGGTCAAGTTCAAAGGAAACAAAGGTAAAACGGTTGTGTAAAACTTCCTGGTTTTTTTCCTTCTCCATTTGTGTTGATTTGATGTTTTTATGCCAGTGTTGGGAGTGGAACTCAGACCCTAGGATCCCTGGATCATCTGTGGGTGTAAAAGCAGCACCCCAACCTAGGGTAATCATAGTTTAAGACACAATAAAATGCTTCCTTTAGCAATAAGAGCTCACAGAAAATGTCTAGGCTAACATTTCAAGCCTCAGGACCTGCCACACAAAAATAGAGCCAGTAACTCCATGTGTCTATGTATGCATGCATGCATTTCTATTGGTGAACATCCAGAGTATCTCTGAAGAAAGGCACCCAGCTAGGAAATTTGCTTTGAATATAATGATTTCATAGTACAGAGAGTGCTTTCAAGACAGTGCATGTTCGGGGCTCCCCTCACTGTTCCCGGTGTAGCCTGAGTGTTTCCCCACACCTCAAGCTGCTGGAGGAAGTCTGCCTCATTGTTGGAACAGGCAGACAAAAAACCTCTCTCCTGTACAACTGTGTAACAAACAATTCATCCAGGGGCAATTAGTGAGGATGAATGTGGGTGGGCTCTGAAGTCCAGGAGATAAAGGCCTCTTTGTACCCCAAGCTCTTTATCTCCCCAGGGCTCTGTTTTGACAGGATGCCTTCATTAGTGTCACCTTCCATGGCAGGCCAAGTTCCTTGTACTTATCCTGTCTTTGTTAGACTATGTTCCATTGTTGAAACAAACTGCTACAATTAATTCAAGAGTCCTTCTGGCAGAAAACTGGGGAGCTGAACCTAATGAAATGATTCACCATTGGCAATGGTGCCTCACTTGGTTTCCAAAAGCTTGGTAAATCTAAATACATGTGTAATATCACAATGCTTCCAGTCATCTAGGGCTGGTGAAGCTCATCAGGTTTTGAAACATTTGACCTCTCCTAGTTGGGCCCTGGATGGCTAGGTTTTGAGGTTGAGCACAGGGCCAGGGTGCTGACCATAAGCTCAGAGCAGAAGCTCTTTGCTTTACCATTTGGTGTCACAGTTTCATTTCTGGTATCCTTATCTGTGTGTGTGTGTGTGTGTGTGTGTGTGTGTGTGTGTGTGTGTGTGTGTGTGTGTGTGTGTGTGTGTGTGTGCGTGCGCGCACACCCGTCCTGGAGATTGAACTCAGGACCTGAGCACTGTACATGAGTTTCTCCTGTATGAGGATAGCACTCTACCACTTGAACCACAGAGCCCCTTCAGGCTTTTTTCCCCCTAGGGATGTGGTACTGAGGATTCTAACCCAGGGTTTCATATATGCAAGGCACTCTACCCCTAAAACACATTCCCAGCACTCCACTTCAGTTTTCTTGCTTTATTTTCTTGTAAGTAGAAGGAGTTGAAGTCTGGGCCTGGGTGCTGTCTCTGAGCTCTTCAGCTCAAATCTAGAACACTACTACTTGAGCTACAATGTCCCTTCAGCTTTCTGGAGTTTCATTGGAGATAACCATCTCAAGGAATCTCCTGCCCAGGGTGGCTTTGGACCCTGATCCTCAGCTCTCAGGCTCCTGAGTAGCTAGGATGAGAGGTGCAACTCACCGGTTCCCAGCTTCCACTTTAAGTTTCTAAGTGGTAAATAGGAGATAATAGTCTCATGGGACCTTTTGTGTCTGGGATAATGTTGAACCCAGATTGTTAGATCTCAGCTTCCTGAGTAGGCAAGATGACAGACCTCAGCTACAGATGCCAAGGGTCGTTGGCTCCACGTGATAGGACACTAGCCATGAAACCAACAGGGAAGGGTCAGTGCCTAGGCCCTGAGTTCAACATTTACAACCGGAAAAAATAAACCAAGACAATTGTCTGCAGGGGACAACTCATTAGAGTTCAGAACATCCAAAATTTTGGCCCTGACATGGGACATATTTGAGCCTCAACTTTCTCATATGCACAATCATCTTACATGTGGAGCTCTTACAAGGACCAGGTGAAAGAATGCACCCCATGAAGGACTCAGCACATAACACCTCATGAAGGACTAATCACATAGCTCTATCCCACAAGCTGTCATTAGAATTAGGGTGTTTTCATCAGTATCACCTTTTTTTTTTCAGAAACACATCACAAACTGCACAAAGTTCACATCTAATGGTTTAATGGGGTGAGGTTTTTTAGGAGGAAGTTAGCCATGAAGATTGCACTAGAAGGTTGGGGCTACTGCCCGAAGATTTTAGCTCAAGGCCAGAGCTCTTACACTTTGAGCAACAGCTTAGAGTTTCACAGACTTCCTGCCAGGGCTGGGTTTTAAAACCACAGTGCGATGGACCAGCTCGGCCGGAGCACTGGGACCGACGGGACAGGGATCTCGGGATAGGTGGGCAAAGGAGTCGGCGAAGTGACAAACAGACATAGACTCAAAAGAGTTGCATCTGAGTGTATCTTTATTGAGGAGAATTAACATTTTTATACAGTGTGTGATTGTGACATAGATTCTTTGTTTATTTAAGCACGTAATCAATTTTTTAAAGGCAAAGCATTGATGAATTACATGAAAATTAATGACTATCCCACCAACTGTTTAAGCTAAGTGGTGCGAAACAAGCCTAGCATATTGTTTAATAGAATACGTCATCTATTCAGGCTTTTTTATGTTTAATAATTAACAAACCTAAGACAGGGCTGTACTTACATTATACTCTTTTTAATTTTATCCAACTAATTTCATCTTTATAAGCTCCTGTATAAGGAAATGGTTCTTGGTTGGTTGAGGAAATATGTCACTAACTTTATATTTTGTGTGAAAACACCATCTATTCCCTATAACGTAAGTTGGACTAAACTTAATCATAACTGTTGGGAGAATCTTTCTTTTTCTTTTATAATCAGAGGACCTTTCTTTTTAGAACTCTCTAAACTACTGGGATAACTCTTTCTAACTTAGTTTAGTTCATTGATTTTGTCTGTTAGACATATCTAGAAATTTTAAGTCTTTATATTTACTATTTGTGAGCTGCAAAACCGCTTGTGAAGTTGTAGGAGTATCTGGAGGCAACGTCACATCAGATGATAGATTGATTGGGGGATTGCCCACATTTAATCTTTGGCCTTAGTCTTTATTACTTAGAGAAGCCATCTCTTTTGGACTGGAAAAATACAACATGCTCTGTTCACGGATCAATAGAAAAATAGTCAAAACGAGAATAAAGGCAACGAATGTACAGCCAAGAAGAATATAGTAAGAATAAAGGTAGAGGCTATAAAGGTGCAGCCAAGTGTATGGGAAGCCTTGAGCCAACACCCCCTTCCTGGGGCATGCTTCCTTGAAGCTCTTTGTCCAACACAATCTCTCAGGCAGACTCCGCAGAAGGTGGCGTGGCACCCACTGGTTACAGAAAGATGTCCACTCAGCTGGAAATACCAGGAACCACTGGAAGTGAAGAAACTTAAGTGTTTGACCTTGTTTCTCTGGCCAGAGACTATTCATTGAACTTGCAGTCCCTTATTCTGTTGTCGAGGTCAAATCAGAAGCCATCTATCCACCACAGGCAGCTTTATGGAAGTGCTCCGCCCACCTGCCCTGGCTTCTCTTTGCTGAACCCAGCTAAGGACTACTTGCAGACACATCTTCATGGCTGCTTTGCCTGCTGTGATCTCTGCTTCTTTCCAAACGCTTGCTTCGGCAGCTTCCTCTCCATTGTGCCTCTCGGACTGGGTTCCCATGGTGGTTGGATACTGAGCTGCTTGTTAGAGGAGGAAACAAGAGTTGTATACAATGGCAGGCCTGAATTGGCCTGGAGGCAGGACAGACGCTCTCCCAGGTGGGACTTGTCAGGGCACAGGGCAGGCATCCTGCCACTGGGCCCTGGGTCACTGTGGTGAGCAGCAGTCACACTGGAATGTCTCTTTCTCAGAGAACAACGGGTTAAGTCTGACCAGATTGTCTTTTTTAGGGAATCCACTTCTCCACCAACTCCTGGGGGATGCCTGGGGCTTGAGTCTATGTCAGGCTCCACTCCTGTCCAGAACCTTTCATTCCAAAAGTTTCAACCAAGTATATGTGGCGTGGCACACCAGTGTTAGATCTCAGCCCCGGAGTATCTTGGATGATAAGGATGAGTGAGCCAGCAGCATCTGGTTCCGTGGAGCTGGGTTGCAGCAGTTTACCTCTGGCTAAATCAGGTTAGATGGCAACTGTCAGCAACAGATTCCAAGCTTGCTCTGTGATGAGATATTTGCAGTCCTATCCTTATATAGTTGAGGTCAGAACATTCTTTTTTTTTTAATTTAATTTTATTTTATTTGTGAACATACTGTACAGAGGAGTTACAATTACATGGGCAGGATAATGGATACATTGCTTACCAAGCATTGCAGCCTCCTCCTTTGTTTACCCTTCACATCCCTTCCCAGCCTCCCCCCTCCCCGCCAATCCCAATCCTTCTCCTTCCCCCCTCTTCCCCGCCCCCCCCCCCCCGCACCGACGTTGTAAAGCTTGTTTTGGACATGACAACTTGTACTTCTCATTGTTGCAACAGGTCTACCTGTATCCTTAAACAACTGGTTTTTTCCCATCTCCTCCACAAGTTATACTGACATCAAATATAGTGAAAGCAAGGGTTATACTGTGGGGGAGGGACATACAAAGCAACAAAGAGATAATCTTATAAATGTGTTAGAAACATGCATGAAAGAAAAAAAAAACATTAAAATACAAATCTAAGGGTTCATTTTCCTGACATCACATTATCTGACCTTTTCCGCTTGACTCCTACATATACTAGATATTACAAATAAGGGAAACCATGGGCCCTATGTTTCTTTGGGCCTGGCTTACTTCACTTAATATAATTTTTTCCAAGTTTTTCCATTTCCTAACAAATGGGGCAATGTCATTCTTTCTGATGGGGGCATTTTTTTCTTTTTTTGGTGCCAGTCTTGGGTCTTGAGTAAGGGTCTAGACACAGTCCCGAAGCTTTTATGCTCAAAGCTAGTGCTCAACTGCTTGAGCAACAGCACAACTTCCGGATTTTTCTGTGCATGTGGTAACCAGGAATCGAACCCAGGGCTTTGTACGTACTAGGGGAACAGTCTACTACAGAGCCCCAGGAGTAACAAGTGTATAAACAGATAAATGTGTAGATTCGTAGATAGATAGGTAGATAGGTAGATAGATAGATGTATATGTATAAACTAAGAGAAATTCTATCTTATGAAATTGCATATTCGTTATTACTACTAATTATTGGCAACTAAATTATTCCTTCCTTGTTTAAGTATCATGATTGAATACATAATAAAGTATTAATTGAAAATCAGTCAATGTAATATAATTGTGTATAATATGAAAATCATGCACTACTAATTTGTTACTTTTATAACAATCCATTTGTATGGATGTATCATCAGAATGTATTTCTTAGAACCTCCCACCATTCATTAGTGACAGTTCCGGGATTAGAACTCCAGGCCCAAGTTGCCGGTTTTGGCTATGGCTTCCCTAATAGCCTGCCAAACATCAGCAATGCAAGGTGCACTTTCTGGGCCTTGTCATTTAGACCCAGGATGGTCACAATACCAAAGGAAAAAAAAAGTAAAATCCCTTTCTTGAACTTCTCAGTTTTATGCTTCTCCTTGTTTTTGTTTTTTATTTTTGCCAGCCCTGAGATTTGAACTCGGGTCCTAGGATCCCAGGGTTGGTTGTGGCAGAGGTGCCAAGACCTAAGTTAAAGCCCTGTGCTGGGCCAAAAAAGAAATAAATAATAATAATATGGCCCTGGCTTGGAATATGCACCATTTTTCTGGCAAGCCCTGGATTTAAACTCAGGGCCTGGGTAACTCTGTGACATTGTGGGTGAAGGAGAAGCTCACCATCCTTGAAGACAAGAAATTCAGACCAGTTCCCAGGGCATGGACTCAAGCCCCAGCACTTGGAAAAAATAATATTCATATATTGTATCTATTTACATACATGGGTTTACTGCATATGACCTTTATTACCCTTATATATGTGGTATTATTACACATATAACACTTCATTTATTACATCATATCACCTAGATTATATTTGCATACGGATTATACATCATATTGAGACTCAGGACTTTCTCAGAGAAGGAAAAAAAATGTGTCAAAATTGGCTTCTTACTCCATGAATAAATTTTTGGCCATGCTGGGATTTCAACCCCCTGCCTGCAATGCCCAATCCATACATGGGGTCACAGTCTGAACACACCAGCCTCCAGCAAACTGAGATGCCAGGAAATTCTGAGGACCTTTGATCAAACCACAGTAGTGACCAATATATACATTGATAGATATGTATATGTGTATGTGTATATACATATATATATGTACACACACACACACACACACACACACACACACACATATATATTTCTTCCCATATTTATATATATATATATATATATATGAGAAGGAATGTGAGGATATTAATTTATATATATATGTATATTATTACCAATTATTTGTTATTATATTATGGCACCATTTAATGAAGTATCATGGTTGAATACATATAAAAGCATTAATTAAAAGTTAGTTAATATTCTTCCATTAGAGGAATCATACCATGGTGCTAAAATGGAAGATATAAATCCAATAATATTTGTGTGGCATTCTAAAATAGAATCATGAATTAACTGCAAATTTAATTATTATTTTATAGCATTCCATTAGCATTCACATGAGTAGGAATGAATTTGTCAGGATCTCCCTCCATTTTTAGGTAGCAGTCCTAGCATTCGAACTCCAAGCTTGGGTAGCTTACTTTGAATGCAAACAATTAGAATGACACCATGAATATTTTAGATTGTCACTATTAAAAAAATAACAACAAGAAGAAAAGAAAGCCAGGTGTCATCAGCTCCTGCCTATAATCCTAGCTCCTCAGGAGGCTGAGAATGTAGAGAATGCCAATTTGAATTCAACCATGGCAGGAAAGTCGGTGACACTCTTATTTCTAACAGATCACAGGAAAAAAAAAATGAGTGGGATTGTGTTTCAAGTTGCAGAGTGTTACCCTAGAGCAAAAGGAGCTCAGGGACAGAGCATAGGCTCACAGTTCAACCCCAGACTTGCCTCCCCAGCCCCCCAACCCCGAATAAAAAAGGCAGCAGTAACTTCATGTCTCTGTGTATGAAAGGATGTTGTATGGATGATGGGCATTCAGCAGGTTGCCCATGCTCAGCCCACCCAACTTGGGCAAGCTGGGACAAGCCCTCAGAGTTCCTAGGCTGTAGGAGTGGTGGAAGGTTCTGGATCCATATTCTCTATCCCTAGACCTCTAGGGCCTGGTGGCTCTCACTCATTCATCATTCCTCATTGCCGAGTCAAAGACTGGTTCCAAATCTCGGCAAAGATATGAAATAGTCAGCAATTTCTATGCCTGAAGGGGTAAGCCAATAAATCTCACCCTCATAACTCCTGTTAAAATTCAGCCTTGGGCTGCAAATGTGGCTTAGTGGTAGAGTGCTTATCTAGCATGCACGAAGCCCTGAGTTCGATTCCTCAGTAATACAGAAACAGAAAACGACAAAAGTGGCATCATGGCTAGCCCTCAGGAAAAAAATCTAAGGAACATGCCCAGACCCTAAGTTCAAGCCCCAAGACTGGCAAAAAAAAAAGTGAGCCTGGTGAGACATATTCTTCTGGGACTCAAGAGGGCTGAGGTTATAGGTAAGAGATAGAGGGCAGCTACTTGTGGCTCACCCCTATAATCTCAGCTACTCAGGAGCCTGAGATCTGAGGATCATAATTACAAGTAGGAAATTTTATATGAGAAACTTTTCTCCAATTAAACACCCAGAAGTAGAGCAGTGTTTCAAGTAGTGGACTGTTAGCCTTGAGCAGAAAAGCTCAGGGATAGTGTCCATGCCATGAATTCAAACCCTAGGACTGGAAAACCCACACACACACATTCACACACACACACACACACACACACACACACACACACACACACCAAGATAGAGCATTTGCCAGTAAGCCTGCAAAAGTTCCACCTCTAGAGAGAGAAAGGAAGGAAAGACTTGCTCCAGGAGGTGATATAATCAGTGCCAAAATTCCACAGGATTTATAAGGTGTGGAACAGGACAGAGCCTCAGGCAGAAGGTACAGAATAGGCAAAAGTCCTGAGGTGTGGTATAGAGCAGGTGGTGTGGGTGGAATGAAGGTTCTGTGGCTTCAGAAAAGTCTGGCAGAGCATTCAAGGCTGGGTCAAGGTTTGTACTTGAGTCACAGGTTTGGAAGAGGGTGGAGTCCCAGAATGGGGCCCAGGGGGAAGATTAGCTTGGCTTTTCTCCATGGACCCCAGCCATTTCCTGTGGCTGGAAGTCTATTTTTCACGGCTCCTGACCCTTGGGCCTCCTTTGCATTGAGGAGTCAGGACAAATGCAGGGAAGAACACTTGCTTAAGAAAAGCTTCTGGGCTGGGAAGGTGGCTCAGTAGTAGAGCACTTGCCTTGCATCCATGAGGCTCTGGGTTCGATTCTTCAGCACCACAAAAGCAAAAAGAAAAAAAGCCAGAAGTGTCGATGTGGCTCAAGTGTTAGAGTGCTAGCCTTGAGATGAAGAGCTGAGGGACAGTGCCCAGGCCCATAGTTCAGGCCCCAGGACCAGAGATCCCCTCCAAAAAAAAAAAAAAAAAGAAAGAAAAGAAAAGTTTCTACCCCAATGACACCATTAGCTCCCTCCCTTTAGCTACTCAGGAGACTGGGATCAGAGATCATGGACCAATGCCAGCTCAGGAAAGGTATGTTAGTGAGACTTTTCTTGCCAGTGAACTACCAAAAGCCAGAAATGGCACTGTTGCTCAAGTGGTAGAGTGCCAAACTTGAGGGAAAAACTTAAGTGACTGGAACTAGACCCTGAGTTCAAGGCCAGTAATGACATAGCAAAAAAAAGAAAAAGAAAAGAAAAGCTGTCAGGAGCTCCTAGTTCACTGTGGTGAATGGCCAGATCAGCTGGGCGCCAGTGACTCACGTCTGTCCCCCTAGCTCCACAGGAGGCCGAAATCTGAGGAGCTTGGTTGAAAGCCAGCCCTGGCAGGAACGTCTGTGAGACTCTGATCTCCAAGGAAGCACCAGCAAACTGAAAGAGGCACTGTGGCTCAAGTGATAAGCTGAAGAGCTGAGGGGATAGCACCCAGGCTCAGAGTTCCAGTCCCATGACCAACTCCCCTGGCCTGCTTGGAACTCACTCTTTGGCTCTAGCCAGAGTATTTTCCAGTGGGCCCCTGAGTTTCTCCCAATGTCTAGGTGTCCTACAAGTCTTGAGAGCAGCCCATTTGGAAGCCTTTGCTACAGAGCAGGCCACATTATCAGAGGAGTTTCCAGCCTTGGGGAACCGAGGTCATTGGCTGGGTCATCAGAATGGCATCTGTCATGGGTGCAGTGTGGATCTGAGCAGTAAATCCACTTCTCAGACCACGGGTTTGGGGCAAGGAGGGCCAGAAGTTGCAACTGGCATGGCAGGGAACAGCCGCTCAAACGGGTATCCCAAGAGTGCGACTCTGTCAGGCACACTTCCACTGGGTGTTGAGTTGGGCTCATGAAAGTCTTGTGGGCTCACAAATCCACAGCCAGCTAGCTGGCTGCTGCTCGTAGCAGTCCTATCTCAGGAGTCCCAGGGCTCGGATCCCTGCTTTCCTCACCAGTGCTCAGGGGCAGATGAAGGTCTGCAAATGGGGGGCAACTACAAAGTTGCATCCACAGTGTCCTTTCCCTTGGTCCTGTGGCCCCATGGATGGTGGAGCTCAGGAGCTCTTGGCTCCCACTCATCATCCTGGCTATTCGGGAGTCTGAGGTCTGATGGTCGTGACTCAGAGCCAGCCCGGGCGGGAAAGTCCGTGAGATTCTTATCTCCCATATACCACCTGTCCCGCCCCCAACCCACACACAAAAAAGCCAGATGTGGTGCTGTGTCTCAAGTGGTAGAGCCTCAGCCTTGAACAAAAGAAGCTCAGGGATAACACCTGAACCCAAGCCCTAGGACTCACACAATCATAATAAATGAACAGTGTACACATTTTATCTGACTACCAAGAAAGATGAATTCAGTCTTTGATCTGGCTGGTATTTTTAGCCAAAGTTAAGGGGCTTCTCTTGATGTTCCCCTACACCTCTCCTTCTCTCCTTTATCTGTCCAGCCTTCGGTTGTAGGACAGAATTCGGATCATACCCCTGGATGTGACCTTAAGTACCCTCCCCCATCCACCTTCCTTGGGGTCAGGATACTGGATGCACTTCCTGCTGGGAGGATGAGGCACTGCAGAGAGGAGGGTAGGTATCCCCGACACTTACACACACACACACACACACACACACACACACACACACACACACACACACACACACATACCCTAAGGCCAACTCAAACTAGCCTTTTCCAAAGACACTTTAGTGACACAGCTCCTGATCCACAGCCCACATCCAGAATGAGAAGGCCACCTTGGGTTCCAGCCACATGGGGATGATGGGCCATCTCTTCCAGCACCCATTCAAACAGTTCCAGTTCCAGAGAGAGAGAAAGAGGAGGGAGAGAGAGAGAGAGAGAAAGAGAGAGAGAGAGAGAGAGAGAGAGAGAGAGAGAGAGAGAGAGAGAGAGAGAGAGAGAGAATGAGACAGACAGACAGACAGACAGACAGACAGACAGAGAGGCAGAGACAGCGAGAGACAGACAGAGAGGGAGAGGGAGAGGGAGAGGGAGAGAGAGAGAGGGCCAGAATTACACTTAAGCCAGTTGCTGGTGACTCAGGCCTATAATCCTAACTACACAGGAGGCTGAGATGTGAAGATCATGGTTCATGGGTGGCCAGGGCAGAAACATCTGTGAGACTCTTATCCTCAAAGAACCTCAAGAAAAATGGAAAAGTCATTGTGTCTCATGAGGTAGAGCGCTAGCCTTGACCTGAGGAGCTTGGGGACAGCATCCAGGCCCAGAATTCAAACCCCACGAATGACAAGAAGTGGACTTGTCACCACAAGAAGTGGACTGAATAACACCCACTGTCCTAAGGAGAAAGGCAGAGAAGTCAGGCTGAGCTTCCTGTCAGCTGGGGGTTATGAGTAGTTCACCCAGCTTCTCCTTCCTCATGGGTATAGAGTAATGATTAAAGAGCCATATTTTGTTTCATAATCCCACACGTGTTGCATGATTAATAACAGGCCCCATCTGAGCCCTTTCCGAGTAACTTCCTGTCATATGCTCACAGAATTGCTGACAACCGTATCTGACAGCCGCGCCATTTGTGGCTGGCCCTGCTCAGGAGATCCCTCTGTATAAGTTCCTTATTTTTCTCACAACTCTCCCGTGAGGAGACTGAGGTCCGATGGTTGACGTCCAACCCAGAGCTTCACCTGGGTTCAAGAATCAGCTGCCGAGGACTAAGAGTTTGGGACAATCCATCGAAACCAATGACTGAGCATGGCACTAATGCCTACCATCCCAACCTGCCCCCCCCAACACACATCCACAGTCCTTTGCAGGAAAAGATATTGTACTTTCTTTTTGTTGGTTGTGACGCTTGAACTTTGGGCCTGGGTGCTGTTCTGGAGCTCCTCAGCTCAAGGCCAGCACTCTACTACTTGAGCCACAACACCACTTCTGGTTTTCTGGTGCTTTGTTGGAGAGAAGAGTCTGAGGGTCTTTCCTGCCCAAGCTTGCTTTGAACCGTAATCTTCAGATCTCAGCTCCTGAGTCCTTAGAATGACAGCCATTAGCCACTGGCACCCGGCCAAAGATGCTTTTCCATTCCTGTCATCCTATCCCCTCAGGAGGCTGAGATCTGTTGCCTGCAGTTGGATGCCACCCTTGGCAGCAAAGTCCATGAGCACTCTTATCTCCATCTAAATACCCAAAAACCTTGCAAGTGGAGCTGTGGCTCAAATGGCAGAGGGCTAGCTTTGAGCATAAAACAACAGATGACACCCAGGCCCTAGTTTTAAGCTTTTTCTAGCACAGACCCACCCAAGAAAGGGAAGCAGGTGTGCACATAGGAGCTCAAAGCTCACAAATAATACTCAAGACTCACAGAATAGATTCCATCCTGCTCTGATTGTCTGGATTCTATGTCCTAGATCACAGTAGTCTTAGATGGGACTGACCAGGCACCAAGTCAGGATGGTCAAGTACAATCTAATACTGAGGATCCCGTGACCTCATCAAGGACTCAAGATTGTCCCGACCGCCTCGACCAGAAAGGAAGACGCAACACCGAGCTCTTCTCTCTGCAGTTTATTCAGGACCTTTGAGTAATCTTCTGACCCCAACCATGGGGAGAATTTCCCACAGCCTTAAGTACCCGCTGGGTAGCCAACCCTGATATGCCACTTGGGAACCACCAATAGGTTCAGGTGCACGGAAGCAAGTCAGATTCTTTGCCTTAGCCATATAAGGAGTTGTTTACCACAGAGAGCACTCGCCATCGGGAAGTCGGAGGGCGGAAGCTGGCGCCATCTTTCAGGTGCGGCAGCAAGCAGCTCTCTACAGTTCCACCTTTTTGATTTCGCAACAGGCAAGAGTAGAGGTCTGATCTCTGTGGAAGAAATTTGGGACATTGTCCCAAATTTGGGACATTATCCACTCGAATCATTACCAGACCAGTCCGATACCTTTTTACAGAGGTGGGACTTAGGGTATCAACCCACATGCAATCAGACATGCTCTTCTTGGGGCCCACAACCTCAGAGGACCCCAAGTGAAGTGCTCAAGCCTCGCATCCTGTGCTCAAAAAAGGCCAGTCTTATCAAGCCATACATGGGGGGACTGTCTTGCTCCAATGGCTGTAAAGGCTTGGATAATCATGGCTGCACTGCGACGCTGAGAAACTCTAATTTGGCAAATGCACCACAGACATAACAAGGAGGCTAATAACAGGAGGCCTGTCAGGGCTCCCAAACCCGCCCACTCCTTAAGATGATTCATAGCAGCGGAGATCCATGAAGATAACCCCTCCGCCAATCCGGCATCCAATCAGGTCGAGTTCACCATGACAATGGCAACCCTGAACTGTTCCATCAGGCTGTCGAACTCCCCAGTTCAATTACCTAAAAGATAACTAGACAACTGTTTAGACAACTTTGCAGCATTTTTTGAATAGGTCTTTTCCTGGGCCTGAACTCTGGGCCTGGGCACTGTCCCTCAGCTCTTCAGCTCAAGGCCAGCGCTCTACCACTTGAGCCACAGTGCCACTTCCGGCTTTTTTCATTTTGATTATGTGGTGCTGAGGAATCAAACCCAGGGCCTCAGACATGCAAGGCAAGTGCTCTACCACTGAGTCACCTTCCCAGCCCCTTACTTTCCCAGCCCCCTACTTTCCCAGCCCCTTCCGATCTTTCTTCCTGCAGCATTTCTAGGGCAGCCTGACCATTCTCCACTGCCTCACTGCAGCGCTGGTCCTCAAGACAGCCTCTTATCAGTTTCCATATTGGTCTCACTCCACTCTTAAGCGTTCCTTGTTCAGAGGCAAAATCTAGGTCCCTCCCTAGTTTCTCCCAAGAGGTCACCGTGAGACTTCCGGAGACAGTGAACCCCGGGGCAATGATGTCACATTCATCCAAAAATCTCTCTAAAGTTCTCGTTTCTACTTTTAACTTCTTTGAGTGCAGCAGCTCATTGAGAGCCAAAAAAATTGGGTGCGAAGAAGAAGCACCCATGTTTTAAAAATCTTAACCTGGTAAACAATCTTTTACTTTCACTTTTGGCTACTCTATTGACTAGCCCCGGGTTCTCTCTCTCTCTTTATCTACCGAGAAGAGCAAAAATCCCCCCGCTCTTGTCGCGGATTCCCCCTTTACCTGGGAACTTACCCCCGCTATTGTCTTGGATTTCCCCTTTACCTGGGAACTTACTGGTGCACCACCCTGACCACAGAGAGTTCTGAGTCCCCGTTGGGGTTATGGCTGAATCCCCGTACGGGCCACCACCTGTCCCGACCACCTCGACCAGCAAGGAAGACAAGACACCGAGCTCTTCTCTCTGCAGTTTATTCAGGACCTTTGAGTAATCTTCTGACCCCAACCCCGGGGAGAATTTCCCACAGCCTTAAGTACCCGCTGGGTAGCCAACCCTGATACGCCTCTTGGGAACCACCAATAGGTTCAGGTGCACAGAAGCAAGCCAGATTCTTTGCCTTAGCCATATAAGGAGTTGTTTACCACAGAGAGCACTCGTCATCGGAAAGGCGGAGGGCGGAAGCCAGCGCCATCTTTCAGGTATGGCTGCACACAACTCTCTACACAAGATCTCACTGTCCTGCATCGACACTGGGCAGGCAAGTGAGGTCTAGTTATCCAACCACAAGTTATGGGAATGAAAGGATTTCTTGGCCAAGGGATGCAGACTGGAGGGCTCTCAGTCTCTCTCTCTAAGGAGGGAGAAAAGGGCCGATCCATCCCAGGAATGTTCCTGGGTTGTGAGTATCCTCAATCAAACAACACTGCTCAGAGTCAGTGCCTCTGTTTTTTGCACCAGCCTCTACCCAGCCCTGCCCCACTTACAATCGGCCCTCTCTGAATGCCAGATCTGCCATCTGGACTAAAGGCTGAGCCAGCAAAGTGACCCACCTCTGCCTCTGAGAATGGCAGTCACAGGGCCCTAGAGTCCCCTAGAGGAAGTCTCGGGGCAACAAGGTCTAACTCCAGCCCTCATTCTCTGGCTGTCCTGTGCCATTGGCACACTCACGTCTGTCTCTGGTCAAGGAATGAACACCGGGGGTGTCATCTTCAGATAGAGCCAGCAATAATCCCAGTCCCCAAGGATGTACCGCACAGGCATCCCGCAGTGGATGACAGCCAGCTTGTCAATAGTGAAACCAAAGTGCCAGGATTTTTAACAGCCATGTGGCTCGGTCGAAGGCTCTATCACTGATGGTCTAGGTTGTCAGGTGAGGTCATGGCTCCAATGGCCTGACACACCTGACCTGGGATGGTCCTCCCTCTTCATCTTCCTGTTTATACATTGCCCCCCTCCTCTTGACACTCCCTCAGCCTATACCTCCCTATTCCTTGGACACTTTCTTCTTATCTGACCAGAAAATAAACTCGGAGGGCCTGCGGAGACTGAAATTTGGTAACACATCCTGAGCCCTAAGGTCTACCCGAGGCTGTTTCCCTCTGCAGTCGGTGAACACACAGCTCCTGGATGTCATGAAGTTGCTGAGAGGTCAATGGCTTTGTCCTACATACTGGCTTTAGGCTCTGAAACTGTCCCCACAGTGAATGGTTGGCTCCCTTGATCCAGGGACTCCAAACCAAGGCTTGCATGTTCCGTTCTTCCTTCCTTTCCTCCTTTTCTCCCTCCATCCTTCCCTCCTCTCTTTCTCTTTCCTTTCTTTGTGTCACTTCTGGGCCTTGAATTCAGATCCGGGTGCTGTCTCTGAGCCTTTTTACTCAAGGCCAACAGTCTAGAGTTTGAGCCACTCATCCATTTCTGGCATTTTTTTTTGGTTGTTTGTTGGAGATAAGAGTCTTACAGGTGGGCTGGGAAGGTGGTTCAGTGGTAGAGAGCTTGCCTTGCATGCTCAAGGCCCTGGGTTCGATTCCTCAGCACCACATAAGAAAAAAGAAAAAAGCCGGAACTGGTGCTGTGGCTCAAGTGGTAGAGCGCTAGCCTTGAGCTGAAGAGCTGAGGGACGGCACCCAGGCCCAGAGTTCAGGCCCCACGACCGGACGCCCCCCCCCCCAAAAAAAAAGAGTCTTACAGGCTTTTCTGCCTGGGTATTAAGTCTCAGTCCTCCTATTTCAGCCTTCTAAGTAGCTAGGATGTCAGGTGTGAAGCACCGGCATCCAGCTCAAATCAAGATTTCTCCATGTGCTGTGGAACCGGCATTGGAACCTTTCATTGTCTATGACCGCCTGGACCTGGCACACACACTGTAACGGTTTGTTGGACAAATAAATGAGCATCTCTCTATGACAATATTACA